>NC_092086.1:113988649-114026149 GCF_045679555.1 Salvelinus alpinus | reverse complement strand
AGAGAGAGAGACAGAGAGAGAGACTACAGGGCATTGTGTGTACTACAGGGCATCCTGTGTACTACAGGGCATTCTGTGTACTACAGGGCATTCTGTGTACTACAGGGCATTCTGTGTACTACAAGGCATTCTGTGTACTACAGGGCATCATGTGTACTACAGGGCATTCTGTGTACTACAAGGCATTATGTGTACTACAGGGCATCATGTGTACTACAGGGCATTCTGTGTGCTACAGGGCATCATGTGTACTACAGGGCATCATGTGTACTACAGGTCATTCTGTGGACTACAGGGCATTCTGTGTGCTACAGGGCATTCTGTGTACTACAGGGCATTATGTGTACTACAGGTCATTCTGTGGACTACAGGTCATTCTGTGGACTACAGGGCATTCTGTGTACTACAGGGCATCATGTGTACTACAGGTCATTCTGTGGACTACAGGGCATTCTGTGTGCTACAGGGCATTCTGTGTACTACAGGGCATCATGTGTACTACAGGTCATTCTGTGGACTACAGGGCATTCTGTGGACTACAGGGCATTCTGTGGACTACAGGGCATTCTGTGTACTACAGGGCATTCTGTGTCCCGAGGGGCTGCAGATTAGTTTAGTAGCTGACAGCAGACATTCCCAGGCTGCCTTCAGCAGCTCGCTACCCGCCGGGCGCAGACGTCAGGTCAACGTCTAGTTTTGATTTTACATTTGGTTGAGTTGTCAACTAACGTGAATTCAACATGAAATAAACATTTAAATGTCACCGTGTCGTTGTTTAAAAAGTTGGGTGGAAAAAAATACCAAAATTCCATTACGTTGATGATTCGTTGCAGATCCAATCTATTTTCCACGTTGATTTAACATCATCACAGTGATTTGTTGGGTTGAAATGACGTGGAAACACTGGTGATTCAACCAGTTTTTGCCCCAGTGGGTTTTAACCCTTTACAGTGGACTACTCTCTCTCTCTCTGTCTCTCTCTCTCTCTCTCTCTCTCTCTCTCTCTCTCTCAATTCAATTCAATTCAATTCAAGGGGCTTTATTGGCATGGGAAACATGTGTTAACATTGCCAAAGCAAGTGAGGTAGATAATATACAAAAGTGAAATAAACAATAAAAATTAACAGTAAACATTACACATACAGAAGTTTCAAAACAATAAAGACATTACAAATGTCATATTATATATATACAGTGTTGTAGCAATGTATAAATGGTTAAAGCACACAAGTTAAAATAAATAAACATAAATATGGGTTGTATTTATAGTGGTGTTTGTTCTTCACTGGTTGCCCTTTTCTTGTGGCAACAGGTCACAAATCTTGCTGCTGTGATGGCACACTGTGGAATTTCACCCAGTAGATATGGGAGTTTATCAAAATTGGATTTGTTTTCGAATTCTTTGTGGATCTGTGTGATCTGAGGGAAATATGTGTCTCTAATATGGTCATACATTGGGCAGGAGGTTAGGAAGTGCAGCTCAGTTTCCACCTCATTTTGTGGGCAGTGAGCACATAGCCTGTCTTCTCTTGAGAGCCATGTCAGCCTACGGCGGCCTTTCTCAATAGCAAGGCTATGCTCACTGAGTCTGTACATAGTCAAAGCTTTCCTTAAGTTTGGGTCAGTCACAGTGGTCAGGTATTCTGCCACTGTGTACTCTCTGTTTAGGGCCAAATAGCATTCTAGTTTGCTCTGTTTGTTTGTTAATTCTTTCCAATGTGTCAAGTAATTATCTTTTTGTTTTCTCATGATTTGGTTGGGTCTAATTGTGCTGTTGTCTCTCTCTCTCTCTCTCTCTCTCTCTCTCTCTCTCTCTCTCTCTCTCTCTCTCTCTCTCTCTCTCTCTCTCTCTCTCTCTCTCTCTCTCTCTCTCTCTCTCTCTCTCTCTCTCTCTCTCTCTGTTCTCTCTCTCTCTTTCTCTCTCTCTCTACTCTCTCTCTCTCTCTCTCTCTCTCTCTCTTCTCTCTCTCTGTCTCTCTCTCTCTCTCTTTCTCTCTTTCTCTCTCTCTCTCTCTCTTTCTCTCTCTCTCTACTCTCTCTCTCTGTCTCTCTCTCTCCCTCTCTGTCTCTCTCTCTCTCTCTTTCTCTTTCTGATGTAATCAGACACCTCTGTCAAAAGCCCTGCACCTGCTTGCCATACTTGCCTTCACCCAGGATGCACCTGGGTACTGGGAGAAAGAAAGGCTAGGGAGGCTGCGTCCATCATGGCCATATTCCCTTTATAGTGCACTACTTTTCACCAGAGTCCCCCTGGGTGAGGACATTAAGGCAGGCGGGGCGCTGGGTGTCGGGCAGAGGTACCTGACGACATCAAAGAGAGAGTTCCTCCCTGATCACCAGCCAGCTCCCACTGACTCTAGCTGCGTCCCAAATGCTTCTGACCAGAGCCCATACGGCTCTATATAGGGAATAGGGTTCCATTCTAGGACGCAGCCCTTCTCTCTTTAAGCAACATTAATCACAGATTAATAAGAAAATAGGTCTAAGAAGTGAAAATCAAATAAGTCAAGACGTTGCAGAACCAAATGTTAGAACTGGCAGAATCTGGGAAAGAGAAATGTAACAATAAATAAAAAAGGATATGAAATAATTCCCAGATTTTTTTTGAGGAGCCTGGATAAATATCGACATCACAGACCACTTCGGCATGAAGAGTTCCTGTTTTGATCATCATCATCAAATCAAATGTTATTTTTGTCACATTCTTCGTAAACAACAGGTGTAGACTAACAGTGAAATGCTTGGTAAACAACAGGTGTAGACTAACAGTGAAATGCTTGGTAAACAACAGGTGTAGACTACCAGTGAAATGCTTGGTAAACAACAGGTGTAGACTAACAGTGAAATGCTTCGTAAACAACAGGTGTAGACTAACAGTGAAATGCTTGGTAAACAACAGGTGTAGACTAACAGTGAAATGTTTGGTAAACAACAGGTGTAGACTAACAGTGAAATGCTTGGTAAACAACAGGTGTAGACTAGCAGTGAAATGCTTGGTAAACAAACAGGTGTAGACTAACAGGGAAATGCTTGGTAAACAACAGGTGTAGACTAACAGGGAAATGCTTAAGAATCCTTTTTCAACAATGTAGAGAGAAAGAAAATAGAGAGATAATAGAAAAGTAATAACTCGTAATAATACAAGTGTTAATAGATACATAATAATAACTAGGCTATATACAAGTAGTACCAGTAGTAATGATAACTAGGCTATATACAAGGGGTACCAGTACTGAGTAATGATAACTAGGCTATATACAAGTACCAGTAGTAATGATAACTAGGCTATATACAAGTAGTACCAGTACTGATGATAACTAGGCTATATACAAGGGGTACCAGTACTGAGTAATAATAACTAGGCTATATACAATGGGTACCAGTACTAATGATAACTAGGTTATATACAAGGGGTACCAGTACTGAGTAATGATAACTAGGCTATATACAAGTACCAGTAGTAATGATAACTAGGCTATATACAAGGGGTACCAGTACTGAGTAATGATAACTAGGCTATATACAAGGGTTACCAGTACTATTGATAACTAGGTTATATACAAGGGGTACCAGTACTAATGATAACTAGGTTATATACAAGGGGTACCAGTACTAATGATAACTAGGCTATATACAAGGGGTACCAGTACTAATGATAACTAGGTTATATACAAGTACTGAGTAATGATAACTAGGCTTTATACAAGGAGTACCAGTACTAATGATAACTAGGTTATATACAAGGGGTACCAGTACTGAGTAACGATAACTAGGCTATATACAAGGGGTACCAGTACTGAGTAATGATAACTAGGCTATATACAAGGGGTACCAGTACTGAGTAATGATAACTAGGTTATATACAAGGGGTACCAGTACTAATGATAACTAGGTTATATACAAGGAGTACCAGTACTGATAACTAGGCTATATACAAGGAGTACCAGTACTAATGATAACTAGGTTATATACAAGGGGTACCAGTACTAATGATAACCTGGCTATATACAAGGGGTACCAGTACTGAGTAATGATAACTTGGCTATATACAAGGGGTACCAGTACTGAGTAATGATAACTAGGTTATATACAAGGGGTACCAGTACTGTGTAATGATAATTAGGCTATATACAAGGGGTACCAGTACTGAGTAATGATAACTAGGTTATATACAAGGGGTACCAGTACTGAGTAATGATAACTAGGTTATATACAAGGGGTACCAGTACTGTGTAATGATAATTAGGCTATATACAAGGGGTACCAGTACTGAGTAATGATAACTAGGTTATATACAAGGGGTACCAGTACTGAGTAATGATAACTAGGTTATATACAAGGGGTACCAGTACTGAGTAATGATAACTAGGTTATATACAAGGGGTACCAGTACTGAGTAATGATAACTAGGCTATATACAAGGAGTACCAGTACTGAGTAATGATAACTAGGCTATATACAAGGGGTACCAGTACTGAGTAATGATAACTAGGCTATATACAAGGGGTACCAGTACTGAGTAATGATAACTAGGCTATATACAAGGGGTACCAGTACTAATGATAACTATGGCTATATACAAGTAGTACCAGTACTGATGATAACTAGGCTATATACAAGGGGTACCAGTACTGAGTAATGATAACTAGGCTATATACAAGGGGTACCAGTACTGAATAATGATAACTATGTTATATACAAGGAGTACCAGTACTGAGTAATGATAACTAGGTTATATACAAGGGGTACCAGCACTGAGTAATGATAACTAGGTTATATACAAGGGGTACCAGTACTAATGATAACTAGGTTATATACAAGGGGTACCAGCACTGAGTAATGATAACTAGGTTATATACAAGGAGTACCAGTACTAATGATAACTAGGCTATATACAAGGGGTACCAGTACTGAGTAATGATAACTAGGTTATATACAAGGGGTACCAGTACTGAGTAATGATAACTAGGTTATATACAAGGGGTACCAGTACTAATGATAACTAGGCTATATACAAGGGGTACCAGTACTGAGTAATGATAACTAGGCTATATACAAGGGGTACCAGTACTGAGTAATGATAACTAGGTTATATACAAGGGGTACCAGTACTAATGATAACTAGGCTATATACAAGGGGTACCAGTACTGAGTAATGATAACTAGGCTATATACAAGGGGTACCAGTACTAATGATAACTTGGCTATATACAAGGGGTACCAGTACTGAGTAATGATAACTAGGTTATATACAAGGGGTACCAGTACTAATGATAACTTGGCTATATACAAGGGGTACCAGTACTGAGTAATGATAACTAGGCTATATACAAGGGGTACCAGTACTGAGTAATGATAACTTAAGCTCCCATTAAACCCAGTATGCTCCTATTAAACCCAGTATGCTGATAATAAGCCCAGTATGCTCCTATTAAACCCAGTATGCTGACAATAAGCCCAGTATGCTCCTATTAAACCCAGTATGCTCCTATTAAACCCAGTATGCTGATAATAAGCCCAGTATGCTCCTATTAAACCCAGTATGCTGATAATAAGCCCAGTATGCTCCTATTAAACCCAGTATGCTGACAATAAGCCCAGTATGCTCCTATTAAACCCAGTATGCTCCCATTAAACCCAGTATGTATGCTCCTATTAAACCCAGTATGCTGACAATAAGCCCAGTATGCTCCTATTAAACCCAGTATGCTCCTATTAAACCCAGTATGCTCCTATTAAACCCAGTATGCTGATAATAAGCCCAGTATGCTGATTTGCATTGAATCACATGCGGATAGTGTGTTGATATCCATAATATTCAATGAACATGAGCATAAATATGTTTTTTTGTTCCGTTTTTTAGTTGATTAAAACACAAAAACTACAGTTCTGCATAATATGCATCTTTAACCAACTGTTTAACTGTTTCTAATCATCTTGGTTAAAGATGCATAATATGCATCTAACCATGGTGTCTTTAACCAAGATGATTAGAAACAATTAGGAACAATTAGAAACCTCTGTAGTCTCTCCGAGACGTCTGGAGTGGACAGGAAGTCATTGATGCAGAGAGAAGAAGAAGAAGATCAGGGTTGAGAGATATGAGGGATAGAATACCAAGTAAATAGTGGAGAAAAATACAACCAAATGAGGGACAAGAAGAAGACTATTGGGTGGGGGGGGTCATATTGTTGTCTTTCATTCATCTAGGTGATTGTGTTTTTTGGGGGGGGTCAACCATCTGTGCTTTTGTAATACACAGTAGAGAGGGAGATTTGAAACCGTCTTCAGACAGGATTTAGGAAGACAGTAGAGAGGGAGATTTGAAACCGTCTTCAGACAGGATTTAGGAAGACAGTAGAGAGGGAGATTTGAAACCGTCTTCAGACAGGATTTAGGAAGACAGTAGAGAGGGAGATTTGAAACGGTTTTCAGACAGGATTTAGGAAGACAAGTTGAACTAATTAACAACAATAGAATAGCAGTACAGAAAATGTGAATCAGCTTTCAGATAAATTCATTGCAAGTTGTGTGTGTTATGGTTTTTGTTGCATGGCTTGTTATACACAGAGGGCCAGTGTGGGTGCAGGGTTGTGTTCTAACCAAGCAATAACACACCTGATTCAAGAACAAAAGTCCACATTGATCTCTGTTATGAGTGCTACTTTCACGATGAATAGTAATGATCAGTTTATTTGAATAACTTCAGGGGAGACTAATATAATCAAATTTTACATAAGAAATGTCCGTTTGTAAATTTTGAAGATTTGTAAATTAATTCAAATATACTATTTAAGAGGTGGGCCTATTTGGAACACCCATGAGTTTAAAGGCCCAGTCTGAACTTTTCACATATTTTTCAAATATTTATATGCCTTGTAAAAAAAAAAAAAAGTAAAGTGAGAGATTAATCGGTCATTTTATATCCGTTTGTCTTACAAAAAATGAGGGCAGTATATGTTAAACATATCTAAACCTCAGATTTTGGTGGGCTTAATAGGTACACTTACCCTACAAGGGGTACCATTACCGAGTCGATGTGCAGAGGTACGAGGTAAATGAGGAAGATATGTACTTATAACTAGGAATTAAGTGACAGATAGTCAATGGTAGCAGCAGTATATGTGATGAGTCAAAAGAGTCAATGCAGACTGTCCGGTAACTATTTAACTATTTAACTAACTGTTCAGTAGTCTTATGGCTTGAGGGGATAGAAGCTGTTCAGGGTCCTGTTGGTTCCAGACGTGGTGTATTGGTACCACTTGACATGCGATAGCAGAGAGAACAGTCTACGACTTAGGTGGCTGGAGTACTTGCCAATTTCTAGGTCCTTCCTTCTGACACCTTCCTCTGATGTTCTCAGTGGTGCAGCTGTAGAACTTTTTGAGGATCTGAGGATCCGTGACAAATCTTCTCTGCCTCCTGAGGGGGAAGAGGTGTTGTCGTGCCCTCTTCACGACTGTCTTGGTGTGTGTGGACCATGATAGATCCTTGGAATTTGAAGCTCTCGACCCGCTCCACTACAGCCTTGTCGATGTGAATGGGGACGTGCTCGGCTTTCCGTTTCCTGTAGTCCATGATCAGCTCCTTTGTCTTGCTCACATTGAGGGATAGGTTGTTGTCCTGACACCACACAGCCAGGTCTCTGACCTCCTCCATATAGGCCATCTCATCATCATTGGTCATCAGGCCTAACACCGTTGTGTCGTCTGCAAACTTAATTATGGTGTTGGACTCGTGTGCGGCCACAAAGTCCTGGGTGAACAGGGAGTACAGGAGGGGACTAAGCACGCACCCCTGAGGGGCCCCAGTGTTGAGGATCAGCATGGCAGATGTGTTGTTGCCTACCCTCACTACCTGGAGGATGGTCCATCAGGAAGTCCAGAATCCAGTTGCAGAGGGAGGTGTTTAGTCCCAGGGTCCTTAGCTTAGTGATGAGCTTTGAGGGCACTATGGTGTTGAACGCTGAGCTGTAGTCAACGAATAGCATTCTCAAGTAGGTGTTATTTTTGTCCAAATGGGAAAGGGCAGTGTCCACACTGTGCATTAGTGCATTAGTGCATTAGAGATTGCGTCATCTGTGGATCTATTGGGGCGGTATGCGAATTGGAGGGGTCGAGGGTGTCTGGGATGATGGTGTTGATGTCAGCCATGACCGGTCTTTCAAAGATGTGAGTGCTGGCCTCCCGAGTGGCACAGTGGTCTAAGGCACTGGATCGCAGTGCTAGAGGCGTCACTACAGATCCGGGTTCGATCCCGGGCTGTGTCGCAGCCGACTGTAACCGGGAGACCCATTAGGCGCCCAGCGTTGTCCGGGTTAGGGGAGTGTCCTAGTCCCATCGCGCCCCAGTGACTCCTGTGGCGGGCCGGGTGCATGCACGCTGACACGGTCGCCAGTTGGACAGTGTTTCCTCCGACACATTGGTGCGGCTGGCTTCCGGGTTAAGCGAGCAGTGTGTCAAGAAGCAGTGCGGCTTGACAGGGTCGTGTTTCGGAGGAAGCATGGCTCTCGACCTTCGCCTCTCCCAAGTCTGTAACTACCAATTGGATATCACGAAAAAGGGGGTAACAAAGATGATGTGAGTGCTATGGGGTAGTCATTTAGACAGGCTACCTTGGGGTTCTTGAACACAGGGACTATGGTGGTCTGCTTGAAACATGTAGGTATTACAGACTGGGTCAGGGAGAGGTTGAAAATGTCAGTGAAGACACCTCCCAGGCTGGTCAGCGCATGCTCTGAGTATGCGTCCTGGTAATCCGCCTGTCCCAGCGGCCTTGTGAATGTTGACCTGTTTAAAGGTTTTACTCACATAGGCTACAGAGAGCGTGATCACACAGTCGACCGGAACAGCTGGTGATCTCACGCATGGTTCAGGGTTGCTTCCCTAGAAGCATAGAAGGCATTTAGCTCGTCTGGTAGGCTCGCGTCACTTGGCAGCTCTCGGCTGGGTTTCCCTTAGTAATCAGTGATAGTTTGCAAGCCCTGCCACATCCGACGAGCGTCAGAGCCGGTGTCGTAGGATTGGATCTCGTACATGGTGTGAGTGACCCCACGCAGCACGGCAGGAACATTAAACACCTTACTACATGTGATATGAATGATGTCCTGTTGATGTGTGTTGCGTGTTAAACCACTGCCCAAGGAGACTGGAGTGAGCCCTGAGCTCTGCTGCTCAATGTTCCTTAGATAAACCCCCCCCCCCCTCAGCAGCATGCAGGAGGGTGGGTCTGCCCTGCATCCATCTCCTAGTAATGAAGTTATACTGAAAGGACAGACCATTTCTTTCACACAGATGAAATTAGAGCAGGTTGACACTGAACAGAGACATATTAATATACTTATCTAGCCTGTCACTGGAAAACAGACCTGAGCTGAGATGAATGGAGTTATATCTAGCTTTTTACCCTTCATATTGTCAAAGAGAAAGACATGAGTGGAGGAAGGAGGAGAGATGAGTAGAGGACGGGGGAGAGATGAGTGGAGGAAGGAGGAGAGATGAGTGGAGGAAGGAGGAGAGATGAGTGGGGGAAGGAGGAGAGATGAGTGGAGGAAGGAGGAGAGATGAGTGGAGGAAGGAGGAGAGATGAGTGGAGGAAGGAGGAGAGATGAGTGGAGGAAGGAGGAGAGATGAGTGGAGGAAGGAGGAGAGATGAGTGGGGGAAGGAGGAGAGATGAGTGGAGGAAGGAGGAGAGATGAGTGGAGGAAGGAGGAGAGATGAGTGGAGGAAGGAGGAGAGATGAGTGGAGGAAGGAGGAGAGATGAGTGGAGGAAGGAGGAGAGATGAGTGGAGGAAGGAGGAGAGATGAGTAGAGGAAGGAGGAGGGATGAGTGGAGGAAGGGTAGAGAGATGAGTGGAGGAAGGGTAGAGAGATGAGTGGAGGAAGGGTAGAAAGATGAGTGGAGGAAGGAGGAGAGATGAGTGGAGGAATATATAGATGTAGATATATCTGGCCTACTGCAGAGCCATGTCTATAGATATATCCCAGAACATCAGCAAAGGACCTTGTGAAGATGCTGGAGGAAACAGGTACAAAAGTATCTATATCCACAGTAAAACTAATCCTATATCGATATAACCTGAAAGGCTGCTCAACAAGGAAGAAGCCACTGCTCCAAAACCGCCCCTTAAAAAGCCAGACTACAGTTTGCAACTGCACATGGGGACAAAGATTGTACTTTTTGGAGAAATGTCCTCTGGTCTGATGAAACAAAAATAGAACTGTTTGGCCATAATGACCATCGTTATGTTTGGAGGAAAAAGGGGGAGGCTTGCAAGCCGAAGAACACCACCCCAACCGTGAAGCACGAGGGTGGCAGCATCATGTTGTGGGGGTGCTTTGCTGCAGGCGAGACTGGTGCACTTCACAAAATAGATGGCATCATGAGGATGGAAAATTATGTAGATATATTGAAGCAACATCTCAAGACATCAGTCAGGAAGTTAAAGCTTGGTCGCAAATGGGTCTTCCAAATGGACAATGACCCCAAGCATTCTTCCAATGTTGTGGCAAAATGGTTTAAGGACAACAAAGTCAAGGTATTGGAGTGTCCATCACAAAGCCCTGACCTCAAACCTATAGAACATTTGAACAACAACTGAAAAAGTGTGTGAACGCAAGGAGGCCTACAAACCTGACTCAGTTACACCAGCTCTGTCAGGAGGAATGGGCCAAAATTCACCCAACTTATTGTGGGAACCTTGTGGAATGCTACCCGATACGTTTGACCCAAGTTAAACTATTTAAAGGCAATGCTACCAAATACTAAGTGAGTGTATGTAATCTTCTTACCCACTGGGAATGTCATGAAAGAAATAAAAGCTGCAATAAATAATTCTCTCTACTATTATTCTGACATGTCACATTCTGAAAATAAAGTGGTGATCCTAACTGACCTAAAACCTAATTTTTACTAGGATTAAATGTCAGGAATTGTAAAAAACTGAGTTTAAATGTATTTGGCTAAGGTATATGTAAACTTCCGACTTCAACTGTATATAAAAGAAAGTCACTGAGCTCTTCCGTAAGGTCATCCAACTGCCAGTGTTTGTCTATGGAGATTGCATGGCTGTGTGCTCAATTTTATACACCTGTCAACAACAGGAGTGGCTGAAATAGCCGAATCCACTCATTTGAAGGGGTGTCCACATACTTTTGCATATATAGTGTGTCTCTCAGATAATAGGACAGACACTTTACAACAAACTTACTTTAGATTTTTGGGGGGACAATCTGTTGTTCTATGTAGTGAATCTATTATTCAATAGGTTTGTATGGGCTAATATCAGTAGGGCAAAATATTATTATTTAATTATTTAATTAAATATATATATATTTTGGGGGGGATACTTCAAGGCGTCATAATATTCTAAATCAAAATGCAAAATTATCCTTGGTATGACCTTCTTAAAACAATTCCATATAGCTGATTAGAACCACAGACAAAGACACAGACAGACAGACAGTGGAGGGTTATTCTTACCTACTGACAGTGATGGGGGACCACAGACACACAGTGGAGGGTTACTCTTACCTACTGACAGTGATGGGGGTACTGTGGCACCTGTGTGCTGCTGGTGGGTTCTGTGTGTGTGGTAGCACCTGTGCTTAGGGCCCTACTGTTTTTCTCTCTGTCTGTCTGTCTGTCTGTCTGTCTGTCTGTCTGTCTGTCTGTCTGTCTGTCTGTCTGTCTGTCTGTCTGTCTGTCTGTCTGTCTGTCTGTCTGTCTGTCTGTCTGTCTGTCTGTCTGCCTGCCTGCCTGCCTGTCTGTCTGTCTGTCTGTCTGTCTGTCTGTCTGTCTGTCTGTCTGTCTGTCTGCTTATCCTGCCAGAAAGATTCAACTCTCACCATTCTGGTCAAAAATACACATTACAAATAAGATAAAAATTAGAAAATATGAGAAATCATATATAATTTATTTCCTATTCAACAAAAGGGGCTTGAAATAATTGAAATTATAAATGACTTTCTTATAACTGTAAAATAAATATGATCATACTCAGTGACAGTATAAAATTGGTACCATTTCATTTCATGTTTCTGCCCACCACTAAGCAGATACGCCATTTAAATTCCTGCTGACTCGTTACAACTTTGGCTTTAAGCAGGAAGTGATTTTTGTTCGTCTGCGACCAAGAGAAGGTGGTCTTATTTCAATTATTTTGAGAGCAGCGGAGAGAGCAGCAGGGAGAGCAGCAGGGAGAGCAGCAGGGAGAGCAGCGGAGAGAGCAGTGGGGAGAGCAGCGGGGAGAGCAGCGGAGAGAGCAGCGGGGAGAGCAGCGGGGAGAGCAGCGGAGAGAGCAGTGGGGAGAGCAGCGGGGAGAGCAGCGGAGAGAGCAGCGGGGAGAGCAGCGGGGAGAGCAGCGAGGAGAGCAGCAGGGAGAGCAGCAGGGAGAGCAGCGGGAGAGCAGCGGGGAGAGCAGCGGGGAGAGCAGCGGAGAGAGCAGAGGGGAGAGCAGCGGGGAGAGCAGCGGAGAGAGAACCGGGGAGAGCAGCGGGGAGAGCAGCGGAGAGAGCAGCGGAGAGAGAACCGGGGAGAGCAGCGGGGAGAGCAGCGGTGAGAGCAGCGGGGAGAGCAGCGGGGAGAGCAGTGGGGAGAGCAGCGGAGAGAGCAGCGGGGAGAGAAGCGGAGAGAGCAGCGGAGAGAGAACCGGGGAGAGCAGCGGGGAGAGCAGCGGAGAGAGAACCGGGGAGAGCAGCGGGGAGAGCAGTGGGGAGAGTACTGGGGAGAGCAGCGGGGAGAGTACCGGGGAGAGTACCGGGGAGAGTACCGGGGAGAGCAGCGGGGAGAGCAGCGGGGAGAGCACCGGGGAGAGCAGCGGAGAGAGCAGCGGGGAGAGCAGCGGGGAGAGCACCGGGGAGAGCAGCGGAGAGAGCAGCGGGGAGAGCAGCAGGGAGAGCACCGGGGAGAGCAGCGGAGAGAGCAGCTAATATAATAATTATAATAGGTCTCATACAGTATTTTATAGAAATCTGGACACACTGGACATTGAGGCTTTAACTAAAGGCAGAAGAACATCTATAACGTCACGGGTCGTCCCCACGGGTCGTCCTCATGGGTCGTCCTCATGGGTCGTCCTCATGGCGTTGATCAGGTGCAGCTTTCTGAGGGATGTTCAGTTGCATGAAGGTTGAATAGTAAACAACATTCAAAGAGAGAGGAGAGAGGAACTCTTCGTCGCTACACATCAAACTCCTCTCGGTTTATGGACCAGGATATAAACACGACGGAAAATGGCCACACTCACCTGCATTAGCATAGCACACACACACACACACACACACACACAAACAACACACACAAACACACAGATACACACACACACACACAGTTACACACACACACCACACACAAACACACACACACATACACACACACACACACAGATACACACACACACACACACAACACACAAACACATACACACACACACACACACACAGATACACACAGATACACACACACACATATTAGCATATAGCTTTTTGCGTTTCAAATCTTTTCCAGAGTGAGCTGCCCAGCAGTCTTAATGGAACCCTATTCCCTATATAGTACACTACTTTAAACCAGTGTTCCTTAGGGTTCTGGTCTAAAGTAGTGCACTATATAGGGAATAGGGTTCCATAGGGCTCTGTTCTAAAGTAGTGCACTATATAGGGAATAGGGTGCTATTTGAGACGCACCCAGATTGAGGTGGCAGGTAGCCTGGTGGTTAGAGCGTTGGGCCAGTAACCGAAAGGTTGCAAGATCAAATCCCCGAGCTGACAAGGTAACAATCTGTCCTTCTGCCCCTGAACAAGGCAGTTAAACCCACTGTTCCCTGGTAGGTCGTCATTGTAAATAATAATTTGTTCTTAACTGACTCGCCAAGTTTAAATAAAGATTCCCACAGACCTTTCAGAGAACAGAGGATGCCACCGGGTTAAGGTGCCTGACAGAATAGCGCTGAGAGCCCGTGCCCTCGCAATCACAAGTCACATACTGTAAGTCCCATCTTGACACAGGACTGCTGGACAACGGGAACCTGACTAGATGTCATACTCAGGTATCTGTAGTCCTGAGAAACTAGTCCCAGTCACATGACGACTGAACTTCTCTCAAAGACATCCAGGCTGCAGTATGTTCCCCCTCAAAGGAGCTGATGGGCTTTTGATAATCACTTGCAGTTTAAATTCCATAATAACATGACTAACAAGCATTACGGTTGTTTTTCTTGTCCCAGAGAGAGGGGGAGAGAGGGAGAGGGGGGAGAGAGAGAGGGAGAGGGGGGGGCAATAAGAGGGAGGGGCGAGAGAGGGAGAGGGGGACAATAAGAGGGAGGGGGGAGAGAGGGACAATAAGAGGGAGGGGGGAGAGAGAGAGGGAGAGGGGGACAATAAGAGGGAGGGGGGAGAGAGGGGAGACAATAAGAGGCAGGGAGAGAGAGAGGGGGAGACAATAATAGGGAGGGAGAGAGAGAGGGGGAGACAATAATAGGGAGGGGGGAGAGAGAGGGGGGAGACAATAAGAGGGAGGGAGAGAGAGAGGGGGAAACAATAAGAGGGAGGGGAGAGAGAGAGGGGGAGACAATAATAGGGAGGGGGAGAGAGAGGGGGGAGACAATAAGAGGGAGGGAGAGAGAGAGGGGGGAGACAATAAGAGGGAGGGGAGAGAGAGAGGGGGAGACAATAATAGGGAGGGGGGAGAGAGAGGGGGGAGACAATAAGAGGGAGGGGAGAGAGAGAGGGGGGAGACAATAAGAGGGAGGGGAGAGAGAGAGGGGGAGACAATAATAGGGAGGGGGAGAGAGAGGGGGGAGACAATAAGAGGGAGGGGAGAGAGAGAGGGGGAGACAATAATAGGGAGGGGGGAGAGAGAGGGGGGAGACAATAAGAGGGAGGGGAGAGAGAGGGGAGACAATAAGAGGGAGGGGAGAGAGCGAGGGGGAGACAATAATAGGGAGGGGGGAGAGAGAGGGGGGAGACAATAAGAGGGAGGGGAGAGAGAGAGGGGGGAGACAATAAGAGGGAGGGGAGAGAGAGAGGGGGAGACAATAATAGGGAGGGGGGAGAGAGACAGTCAAAGCGGTCTCAACTGAGATGTGATGGTATCGTCTTCTCTTTATCCTGTAGTATGTATCATGTAGTATTTATCATGTAATATTTATCATGTAGTATTTATCATGTAGTATTTATCCTGTAGTATTTACCCTGCTGTATTTATCCTGTAGTATTTATCCTGTAGTATTTATCCTGCTGTATTTATCCTGTAGTATTTATCCTGTAGTATTTATCCTGCTGTATTTATCCTGGAGTATTTATCCTGTAGTATTTATCCTGTAGTATTATCATGCAGTATGTATCCTGTAGTATTTATCCTGTAGTATTATCATGTAGTATTTGTCCTGTAGTATTATCATGTAGTATTTATCCTGCTGTATGTATCATGTGGTATTTTTCCTGTAGTAGTATCCTGTATTATTATCCTGTAGTATTTATACTGCAGTATTTATCCTGTGGTATTATCACATAGTATTTATTCTGTGGTATTATCATGTAGTATTATCCTGTAGTATGTATCCTGTGGTATTTATCCGTTAGTATTATCCTGTAGTATTATCATGCAGTATGTATCCTGAAGTATTAGCAGATAGTATTATTCTGTAATATGTATCCTGTAGTATTATCCTGTAGTATACATCCTGTAATATTTATCCTGTAGTATTATCCTGTAGTATTTATCATGTAGTATTTATCCTGTGGTATTATCAGGTAGTAGTATTCCGTAATATTTATCCTGTAGTATTATCATGTAGTATTATCCTGTAGTATTTATCCTGTAGTATTATCCGTTATTATTTTCCTGTCGTATTTATCTTGAAGTGTTATCCTGTGGTATTTATCCTGTGGTATTTATCATGTAGTATTTACCCTGTAGTATTACCATGTAGTATTTATCCCATAGTATTTATCATGTAGCATCATCATGTGGTATTATCCTGTGGTATTTATCATGTAGTATTTATCCTGTAGTATTTATCTTTTGGTATTATCATGTAGTATTATCATGTAGTATGTATCCTGTAGTAGTATCCTATAGTATTACCATGTAGTATTTATCATGTAGTAGTATCATGTGGTATTATCCTGTAGTATTTATCCTGTAGTAGTATCCTGTAGTATTATCCTGTGGTATTTATCATGTAGTAGTATCCTGTAGTATTCTCATGTAGTATTTATCCTGTAGCAGTATCCTGTAGTATTATCCTGTAGTATTATCCTGTAGTATTATCCTGTGGTATTTATCCTGTAGTATTTTCCTGTCGTATTTATCTTGTGGTGTTATCCTGTGCTATTTATCCTGAAGTATTTATCCTGTGGTATTTATCATGTAGTATTTACCCTGTAGTATTACCCTGTATTATGTATCCCATAGTATTTATCATGTAGTATCATCCTGTGGTATTATCCTGTGGTATTTATCCTGTAGTATTTATCATGTGGTATTTATCCCGTAGTAGTATCCTGTAGTATTTATCCTGTAGTATTTATCCTGTAGTATTATCCTGTAGTATTTATCCTGTAGAATTATCCTGTGGTATTTATCATGTAGTATTATCCTGTAGTATTTATCCTGTAGTATTTATCCGGTAGAATTTATCCTGTAGTAGTATCCGGCAGTATTATCCTGTAGTATTTGGAATGTAGTATGTATCATGTAGTATGTATCCTGTAGTATTTATCATGTAGTCTTTATCCGGTAGTATTAACATGTAGTATTTATCATGTAGTATTTATCATGTAGTAGTATCATGTAGTATTATCCTGTGGTATTATCCCGTAGTATTATCCCGTAGTATTTATCATGTAGTATTTATCCTGCAGTATTATCATGTAGTATTATCATGTAGTATTATAATGTAGTGTTATCCTGTAGTAGTATCCTGTAGTATTTATCCTGTAGTATTATCCTGTAGTATTTATCATGTAGTAGTATCCTGTAGTATTTATCCTGTAGTAGTATCATGTAGTATTTATCCTGTAGTATTATCCTGTAGTATTTATCCTGTAGTAGTATCCTATAGTTATTATCCTGTAGTATTATCCTGTAGTATTTATCCTGTAGTATTTATCCTGTAGTAGTATCCTATAGTATTTCTCCTGTAGTAGTATCCTATAGTATTTATCCTGTAGTATTTATCATGTAGTATTTATCCTGTAGTAGTATCCTGTAGTATTTATCCTGTAGTAGTATCTTGTAGTATTATCCTGTAGTATTTATCCTGTAGTAGTATCTTGTAGTATTATCCTGTAGTATTTATCCTGTAGTATTATCCTGTAGTATTATCCTGTAGTATTTATCCTGTAGTAGTATCCTGTAGTATTTATCCTGTTGTATTATCCTGTAGTATTTATCCTGTAGTATTTATCCTGTAGTATTCTCTCTATTAGCCATTCCAGTCTTGATTAAACAACTTCCTCTGACCAGGGAATTCATGTCCATTACGAATTATTCATCAACTTATTTGTATTTCCTCAGCAGCAGACTATCAGGGGGGAAAACACAGCCAACAGGTGGTACACTTTCTCTGCATCCTAAATGGCACCTTTTTTACTACATAGTGCACTACTTTTGACCAGGGCCCCTAGAGACACAATCTTTCCCTCTCTATTTCAAACTCAAATACGCCTGTCAACCAAATCCACAACAGTAGAGAGAGAGGAGAGCTCTCGCACTTTGCCTTTTGCACTCATACCCAAACACTGTCTCCATTAGAATGCAGGAGTTAGGCCCACTACTATAACAGCTAGTATTTTTAGATTGCTGTTATACTGCAGTCCTTGAGTCCTCATGTGTGCTGAGTTTGAGAACCCTGGAATCACCTCACCTCACCTCATCTCTCTCTCTCTCTCTCTCTCTCTCTCTCTCTCTCTCTCTCTCTCTCTCTCTCTCTCTCTCTCTGTCTCTCGGTCTCTCTCTCTCTCTCAATTCAATTCAATTCAATTCCCTACATGATACATACTACATTCCAAATACTACAGGATAATACTGCCGGATACTACTACAGGATAAATTCTACCCAATTCTCTCTCTCTCTCTCTCTCTTTCATTCTCTCTGTCTCTCTCTGTCTCTCTCTCTGTCTCACTCTCTCTTTCATTCTCTCTGTCTCTCAGTCTCTCTCTCTTTCACTCTCTCTCTCTCTCGGTCTCTCTCCCCTCTGTCTCTCAGTCTCTCTCTCACTCTCTCTTTCATTCTCTCTGTCTCTCAGTCTCTCCCTCTTTCACTATCTCTCGGTCTCTCTCCCCTCTGTCTCTCTCTGTCTCTCAGTCTCTCTTTCATTCTCTCTCTCTCAGTCTCTCTCTCTCTCTCTCTCTCAGTCTCTCTCCCCTCTGTCTCTCACTCACACACACACAACGAAAATACTCTTTATTATACTGAGCCCCTTCTAAGATAATGTGGTTGGGCCAGCCCCCTATCACACGGAGCTGTGTTATTGTTAGACCGTTGCCTGTGGTTGGTAGTTTATAGAGGCAGAGGCAGGACAGCAGAGGCAGGACAGCAGAGGCAGCAGAGGCAGGACAGCAGAGACAGGACAGCAGAGTCAGAGGCAGGACAGCAGAGTCAGAGGCAGGACAGCAGAGTCAGAGGCAGGACAGCAGAGGCAGAGGCAACAGAGGCAGAGGCAGGACAGCAGAGACAGAGGCAGGAGAGCAGAGTCAGAGGCAGCAGAGGCAACACAGCAGAGACAGAGGCAGGACAGCAGAGTCGGAGGCAGCAGAGGCAGGACAGCAGAGTCAGGGGCAACAGAGGCAGAGGCAGGACAGCAGAGACAGGGGCAGGAGAGCAGAGACAGAGGCAGCAGAGGCAGCAGAGACAGAGGCAGGACAGCAGAGTCAGAGGCAGGACAGCAGAGACAGAGGCAGCAGAGGCAGGACAGCAGAGACAGAGGCAGGACAGCAGTCAGATTCAGGACAGCAGAGGCAGCAGAGGCAGGACAGCAGAGCCAGAGGCAGGACAGCAGAGACAGAGGCAGCAGAGGCAGGACAGCAGAGTCAGAGGCAGGACAGCAGAGACAGAGGCAGCAGAGGCAGGACAGCAGAGACAGAGGCAGGACAGCAGTCAGAGGCAGGACAGCAGAGTCAGAGGCAGCAGGGTCAGAGGCAGGACAGCAGAGGCAGGACAGCAGAGTCAGAGGCAGAGGCAGAGGCTTATCTTTCAAAAAGGAGAAGAGGATGACCTCATATATCACCTTGGTTCATCTCTTACAACAAACACTACTAGTGCTCCTGGGGCAGACAAACACACACACACACACACACACACACACACACACACACACACACACACACACACACACACACACACACACACACACACACACACACACACACACACACACACACACACACACACACACACACACACACACACACACACACACACAAACACACACACACACACACATACAGAAACACACACACACAATATCTTATTGTGGAAAATTATAGAGCGTGTGTTGGTCACGGTGTTAGATATGTAGATTTAACCTAAAGGCATGTAGATTTAACCTAAAGGCATGTAGATTTAACCTAAACTAACCCCTGACAAATATAGCTCAATTACCCACAAGTTTAAAGTTTAAAGTTTGACCAGTCACAGTTTAAAGGTCAGCGGAATGACGTTTCCACGAGCAGCACCGGAGATATTGAGATGAGCGAGATGCACGACTTCACTCTCACAACAGTCAAACACAGTGTGTACAGGTTCACATCCTGCAGTTACAGAGATGTGGCCAGGGCACCAAAACAGCGGAGAAGTTGAGCCTCGCGCTTCAACTATGCCGTTAACTTTCTGCATGTTAAGTCATATCGCTGATTCTCCCTTTAAAGAGACCACATAGTATCATTCTCATCACATCACGCGTGATTCTGCTAACGGCGTTTAGGGTCAACATGCTCTGAGGTCAGCATTACCGTGTGTTTCCTAGGAGACCTTTCCTGCGGTCACATGACCTCGTGGCCTCATAGGTGGAATGTTATTGAAGATCGGGTGTTTCTACGTCAAACGGTTTTGTCACATTTGTCACATGTCCCTCTCTCTCTCTCTCTCTCTCTCTCTCTCTCTCTCTCTCTCTCTCTCTCTCTCTCTCTCTCTCTCTCTCTCTCTCTCTCTCTCTCTCTCTCTCTCTCTCTCTCTCTCTCTCTCTCTCTCTCTCTCTCTCTCTCTCTCTCTCTCTCTCTCTCTCTCTCTCTCTCTCTGTCTCTCTCTCTGTCCCTCTCTCTCTCTCTCTGTCTCTCTATCTCTCTGTGTCTCTCTCTGTCTCTCTCTCTGTCCCTCTCTCTCTCTCTCTCTCTCTCCAGTGAAATTTTAAGATGTGGTTTCCTTTATTTTAACAGTTCCTTGTAAATGTCTGTGATTCCATTGTATTCCCCAGTCTAGGGAATAACACTGAAGAAACACAAGGACTTCAGTTCACGACACATCAAAGACAAAAGAAGGATTTAAGAGTTAAGGGCACGGCCTTCCTGTCCCGGCTTCATCATCAAAGAGGCTTATTTCCAGTCTTAACACGCTATCAATCACTAAGACTAAGACTGCGTTCTAAATGCTACCCTATTCTGAACATAGTGCACTACATTAGACCCTGGTCAAAAGTAGTGCGCTACTCAGGGACAGGGTACCATTTAGGACGCAGGTCGAGAGTTATAGGCATCATGACAAAACGAGGGGGAGGAAAGGGGGGGGGGGGGGGTTTAAAGGAGCTGTACCGGCTAGGCTCTGCTTTTAGTTAACGTTTAACTAGGCAAGTCAGTTAAGAACAAATTCTTATTTTACATTGACGGCCTACCCCCCCTGGCCAAACCCGGGACGACGCTGGGCCAATTGTGCGCCGCCCCATGGGACTCCAAATCACGGCCGGTTGTGATACAGCCTGGAATCAAACCAGGGTCTGTAGTGATGCCTCTAGCACTGAGATGCAGTGCCTTAGACCACTGCGCCACACTGAAAAGTCTAAAAAGCCTAAAAAGGATTTTACTATCAGCCAAAACCACTTCAACAACCGCTTCCAGAAAGATCTTTGACACTCAATGAACGATCAAATCAATGAACGATCAAATCAATGAACGATCAAATCAATGAACGATCAAATCAATGAACGATCAAAATGTATTGATTCTGAGTCTTCCTGCAGAAAAAGTCACCCAATTCTTGTGCAACTTGTCTCTATGAGAACATTGAGGCAACCAACGTACTACACATTTGCATCCTGCTGCAATTTGTAGGTGAAAAAAAAGGATTAAAATGCTTTATCAAAAAGCCACCAAGACATTAAGATGTAACAAGACATTTAGATGTAACAAGACATTTAGATGTAACAAGACATTTAGATGTAACAAGACATTTAGATGTAACAAGACATTTAGATGTAACAAAGCCACCAAGATATTTAGATGTAACAAGATATTTAGATGTAACAAGACATTTAGATGTAACAAGACATTTAGATGTAACAAGACATTTAGATGTAACAAGACATTTAGATGTAACAAGACATTTAGATGTAACAAGACATTTAGATGTAACAAGACATTTAGATGTAACAAGATATTTAGATGTAACAAAGCCACCAAGACATTTAGATCTAACAGAGCGTTTTTTGGCAGAAATGCCTTCTGGAACATGTGAACTTTCATGTGCCTTAATAACAAACGTGTATGCCATCTGTAAAAACTAACAGTATGGTTAAATTACGAGCCTGGTTTGTTTAGCTACAGAAAAAGAGAGAAACCTTCCCGCTAGCCATGATTGGCTGAGACAATGGTGGGCTGGACATGCAGAGAGATGAGTTTGGATTGGTCTGCCATGCAGCAGGGTTTCTCTCTATAATATGAGCTGGTCAGTGTGTGTAGGTAATCCTGTCTAACACGGCTTTTATGAAAGAAATCACATAGTAGAACGTAGTTGAATGTATTGTATAGTAAAATGTATTGCATAATATAATGTATTGTATATTAGAATGTATTGTATAGTAGAATGTATTGTATAGTAGAATGTATTGTATAGTAGAATGTATTGTAGAATGTATTGTACAGTAGAATGTATTGTATAGTAGAATGTATTGTATTGTAGAATGTATTGTATTGTAGAATGTATTGTATAGTAGAATGTATTGTATAGTAGAATGTATTGTATAGTAGAATGTATTGTATTGTAGAATGTATTGTATTGTAGAATGTATTGTATTGTAGAATGTATTGTATAGTAGAATGTATTGTATAGTAGAATGTATTGTATTGTAGAATGTATTGTATAGTAGAATGTATTGTATAGTAGAATGTATTGTATAGTAGAATGTATTGTATAGTAGAATGTATTGTAGAATGTATTGTACAGTAGAATGTATTGTATAGTAGAATGTATCGTATAGTAGAATGTATTGTATAGTAGAATGTATTGTATAGTAGAATGTATTGTAGAGTAGAATGTATTGTATGGTAGAATGTATTGTATAGTAGAATGTATTGTAGAATGTATTGTATAGTAGAATGTATTGTAGAATGTATTGTACAGTAGAATGTATTGTATAGTAGAATGTATTGTATAGTAGAATGTATTGTATAGTAGAATGTATTGTATAGTAGAATGTATTGTATGGTAGAATGTATTGTATAGTAGAATGTATTGTACAGTAGAATGTATTGTATAGTAGAATGTATTGTATAGTAGAATGCATTGTATAGTAGAATGTATTGTATAGTAGAATGTATTGTATAGTAGAATGTATTGTAGAATGTATTGTATAGTAGAGTGTATTGTATTGTATAGTAGAATGTATCGTAGAATGTATTGTACAGTAGAATGTATTGTATAGTAGAATGTATTGTATAGTAGAATGCATTGTATAGTAGAATGTATTGTATAGTAGAATGTATTGTATAGTAGAATGTATTGTAGAATGTATTGTATAGTAGAGTGTATTGTATTGTATAGTAGAATGTATCGTAGAATGTATTGTACAGTAGAATGTATTGTATAGTTGAATGTATTGTATAGTAGAATGTATTGTATAGTAGAATGTATTGTATAGTAGAATGTATTGTATAGTAGAATGTATTGTATAGTAGACTGTATTGTATAGTAGAATGTATTGTATAGTAGAATGTATTGTACGGTAGAATGTATTGTATGGTAGAATGTATTGTATGGTAGAATGTATTGTATAGTAGAATGTATTGTATAGTAGAATGTATTGTATAGTAGAATGTATCAGTGTTGCTCTCCACTTTCTGGAGGATCAGGTTTTGAAATCAGTGGAATTAGAGTCTGATAGCTAAAGAGATGGAGAAAACACCTCTCTGGATTACATCTTCAAACTAAGGGCAACCGTGGCATCCGAGAGGGAGAAGCGTCCATCCATGATAGTCTAGCTAGCTACATTTTCAGATATTACACATTTCTAATATTACACGTTTCTAGTCGTTTTCATTTCAAGTTAAAGTATACTGTTAGCTAGCTAGCTAACGTTAGCTGGGTGACTCGCTAGCTAACGTTACGTTACCTATTATTCATTCAACTACGTTCTACTATGTGATTTCTTTCATAAAAGCCGTGTTAGACTAGAGCAATTTCTTTT
This sequence comes from Salvelinus alpinus, assembly GCF_045679555.1. NCBI lineage: Eukaryota > Metazoa > Chordata > Actinopteri > Salmoniformes > Salmonidae > Salvelinus > Salvelinus alpinus. The sequence continues at coordinate 114,002,532 of NC_092086.1, read as the reverse complement.
GCTAGTTATAGCCTAATATTAGCCTGGTTGGTTAGCTACCTGCAGATTCATGGAGGGTAGTAACATTATGAGTTGGGATTATGGTTCATTGTTTACCTAACTAGCTACATGTCTAAACAAAAGACTCCGCTATGCAAGTAACCATTTCAATAGAATGTTATTGATGCCACTGCAAAAACTGTTGATAGACATAGCTGGTAAATTCACTCTGGCTATCTACTCTGATTTCAGAGCACTCTCGTCTGATTGTGCCAGAGCGCAGAATAACTGACGAATTTACGAACGCTCAACACCCGTTGAATATGGCCGGTGTCAGTACATGTTGGCATAAAAAAATTGTAAATTGTTGCCAGCATCACAGTTACAGTCACCAACGCTCTGGATAACATAAAAACAGCCAAACCAGCTCTGCTAGGGAGAGTAAAATGGTCAGAGAGAGCTGTTCTCTCGCTTGTGTCTGGAAGTAGCTAGCCAGTTAGCTTGGGTGCTTGACTGCTGTTGTTAGGACAGATCGCTCGGATCAACCCTTAAAGAGATGAGTGGGGCTAAAGCTTGAGAGGGTGTGAACGATGCTGAATGGGTGGAGACAAAGAAGAGCTCTCCAGTAGGACCCTAAACATTCAAAGACAGTTTTCTTAAAAGTGAGTTTACAAGTTGATCAACTTTCAAAGCAGAATAACATCCCCATTGTTCCTCAACTGTAGTGTCTGATATACCATTTTCTAGCTCTGAGTCTGTACTTTAATCCAAAGTTTAAAAAACACCATCTCACATTTTGCTACATAAGTGGTCACATATAGGGAACAGGGTATAATTGTGGATGATGCCGATCGCTCTGTGGTCCAGCACCTGTGACCACCAGAGGAAACCACCAGAGGAAACCCGGTGTTACAGTGTAATCTATCACCTGTTGTTGGTGCTTACTTCACTTTGATTCTGAATCAACCACAACCTGACAGTTAGTCATTCTAGTAGAGAGAGAGGTGGTGGTTAGCTTCCTCTCCCCCCCTCTGTCTGTCTCTGTCTCTGTCTCTGTCTCTGTCTCTGTCTCTCTCTCTCTCTCTCTCTCTCTCTCTCTCTCTCTGTCTCTCTCTCTGTCTCTCTCTCTCTCTCTCTCTCTCTCTCTCTCTCTCTCTGTCTCTCTCTCTCTCTCTCTCTCTCTCTCTCTCTCTCTCTCTCTCTCTGTCTCTCTCTCTGTCTCTCTCTCTCTCTCTCTCTCTCTCTCTCTCTCTCTCTCTCTCTCTCTCTCTCTCTCTCTCTCTCTCTCTCTCTCTCTCTCTCTCTCTCTGTCTCTCTCTCTCTGTCTGTCTCTGTCTCTCTCTCTCTCTCTCTCTCTCTCTCTCTCTCTCTCTCTCTCTCTCTCTCTCTCTCTCTCTCTCTCTCTCTCACTCTCTCTGTCTCTCTGTCTCTCTCTCTGTCTCTCTGTCTCTCTCTCTCTGTCTCTGTCTCTCTCAATTCAATTCAATTCAATTGACTTTATTGACATGGCAAGTTATTATTACTTACATTGTCAAAGTATACATATCGAAAAATTTAAATAAAATATATATGTATATATATACACAAAATATATATATATTTATATATAAATAAATGGTGGGACTAACAGCAATAATAATAGTAGTAGTGGACATGGGATTACCATTAATAACAGCTACAACAACAATATTAATCAGAACAACAATACATTAAAGCAACAGTAGTAGACCAGTGTCAACATGACTGAGAAGACACATGACCTGGTACGAAAGACAAAACAAAACTAAGCTAAATGGGAAATATTATCAACATTACTTTGCATTTTTCACTGGCTGTCCCTCAGGCTGTGGCAGGAGGACTGAGCTGGTCTCTGTCTCTCTGTCTGTCTCTCTCTCTGCCTCTGTCTCTCTCTCACTCTCTCTCTGTCTCTGCCTCTGTCTCTCTCTGTCTCTGTCTCTCTCTGTCTCTGTCTCTCTCTGTCTCTGTCTCTAATCATGTTTTAATGTTACTCCTGAGTCACTATGATCAATATAATAGTTTTTCTACAGTGTGTTTTTAACAGAACTGAGTGTAAGAATAGAGGTGAAATCAGGGGGACCTTCAAGGGACCAAGACACAATATTTTTAAAAAGTCCTAAAAAACGTCCTCGGGACGTCCCGGGAATTAGACAAAACCCTCCAGGGGTCCATGACACAACGTCCTGACGATTTCAGGTGACCATTTCGTGACGTCCCGGGGACATCCTAACGACTCATTATTGTTAGCAGGGTAAGGTGCAATTTGGGATACAGACCAAGTAATTACATAGAAAGGTTTAATAGCCTGGAAGGAAGGGCAGCAGCCTGGTCCTGGTCCAATCACAGAAGGGCCTTGACTAGCTACTTCCTACTTCCCGTCGTTATAGAATTGTATCGTCGTGGCAACGAAAACGAGAACATCTGGCTGGTGCAAATCATGTTTTTCTTCAACCGCTGTTTGTTGTCGTTCTCTAGCTACCTGAAGTCATACTCTAGTCTGTCTGGACTTATTCTCTAGCTACCTGAAGTCATACTCTAGTCTGTCTGGACTTATTCTCCAGCTACCTGAAGTCATACTCTAGTCTGTCTGGAATTATTCTCCAGCTACCTGAAGTCATACTCTAGTCTGTCTGGACTTATTCTCTAGCTACCTGAAGTCATACTCTAGTCTGTCTGGACTTATTCTCCAGCTACCTGACTTCATACTCTAGTCTGTCTGGACTTATTCTCCAGCTACCTGAAGTCATACTCTAGTCTGTCTGGACTTATTCTCCAGCTACCTGAAGTCATACTCTAGTCTGTCTGGACTTATTCTCTAGCTACCTGAAGTCATACTCTAGTCTGTCTGGACTTATTCTCCAGCTACCTGACTTCATACTCTAGTCTGTCTGGACTTATTCTCCAGCTACCTGAAGTCATACTCTAGTCTGTCTGGACTTATTCTCCAGCTACCTGACTTCATACTCTAGTCTGTCTGGACTTATTCTCTAGCTACCTGAAGTCATACTCTAGTCTGTCTGGACTTATTCTCCAGCTACCTGAATTCATACTCTAGTCTGTCTGGACTTATTCTCTAGCTACCTGAAGTCATACTCTAGTCTGTCTGGACTTATTCTCTAGCTACCTGAATTCATACTCTAGTCTGTCTGGACTTATTCTCTAGCTACCTGAATTCATACTCTAGTCTGTCTGGACTTATTCTCTAGCTACCTGAAGTCATACTCTAGTCTGTCTGGACTTATTCTGTTGGTTTTCTTTCTCTTTTGTTCAACAAACACATAAAAGGAGAAAAGTAAATAACAGATTGGCACACGAAATGAAGAGAGGGGAAAAAGACAAACTTTTGACATATAGGGAAAGACAAAAAAAAAAACACATATTAGCGAGTTCAAACACGGCTTTACTTGAATGGACGACGTTGGATTTGAAAGACAGAAGTACAGATGGCGAGAAAGGAGAGAGGCGTTTTCCTCCAGAAGAAGAAGAAGTGAATCTTTTGACAACGTTCATCATTCAGATACGCTTCAACTGAAGCCGTGCCAACGCAGGCTTAGATCTCCCAGCACAATCACAACACGGTGAGGAACATCATTCCTGTGTACACGACGTGGGTAACCGGGAAAAACCACAGCAACAAAACTCTGATACAACATTACTATGGCAGTATAGATGATGAAGGCCACTAGGCCTATCGCTTTTGAAAACGGGTTTCAAGTTTTTTTTTTATCTATCTTTTTTTTTTTTTTTACATATTTGTGGATAAAGAATGACTGAGTGACTGACTGGCTGACTGACTGGCTGACTGGCTGGCTCGATGACTGGCTGGCTGACTGGTTGGCTGACTGGCTGGGTGACTGGATGGCTGGCTGGTTGGCTGGCTGGCTGGCTGACTGACTGGTTGGCTGACTAACTGACTGGCTGGGTGACTGGCTGGGTGACTGGATGGCTGGCTGGCTGACTGTCTGCCTGACTGGGTGACTTGCTGGCTGACTGTGGAGTCCGTTAAGAAATTGTCCTGAAGAGAGAGAGAGAGAGGAGGAACAGACAATACAAGAATACAACATAACTTTATAGGTAAGCTTTTATTGTTGCATATGCCGCGCTTCAAAAAGTCACGAAACCGTTTTGTCGGCCGTAAATAACCTTTGAAAATTCTACCTGACATCTGCTATCAATTACCACGGTGACTAAAACAAGACCGTACACGCATGTCTTCTCTTTCATCTGCTGGTAGAACTAACACCTCCATCACAGGACATAACGATATTCAGAACTTTGAAGATGTCCCCGCCCGGGCCGGTCCTTCCCTTCCTACCTGCTTTTGTTGGCATGGCACCCTGCATTTGTACCAGGTTACAAGTAGTGGCCTATTTTTTTTATTTATTTTTTTCTTTTTCTTTTATTATTTTATTTATTTTTTTTACCGTTATTTTACCAGGTAAGTTGACTGAGAACACGTTCTCATTTGCAGCAAAGACCTGGGGAATAGTATCAGGGGAGAGGAGGGGGATGAATGAGCCAATTGTAAACTGGGGATTATTAGGTGACCGTGATGGTTGAGGGCCAGATTGGGAATTTAGCCAGGACACCAGGGTTAACACCCCTACTCTTACGATAAGTGCCATGGGATCTTTAATGACCTCAGAGAGTCAGGACACCCGTTTAACGTCCCATCCGAAAGACGGCACCCTACACAGAGCAGTGTCCCCAATCACTGCCCTGTGGCATTGGGATCTTTGTTTAGACCAGAGGAAAGAGTGCCTCCTACTGGCCCTCCAACACCACTTCCAGCAGCACCTGGTCTCCCATCCAGGGACTGACCAGGACCAACCCTGCTTAGCTTCAGAAGCAAGCCAGCAGTGGTATGCAGGGTGGTATGCTGCTGGCGAATGTAGGGGACAGCGTGTCATTTGTGATGCAGACGTGATGCTCTCTCTGCTGAGATGGACACTATCTCTGTTGTTTAGTAGAGATATCTTATCCTTGACTCTGTTGTTTAGTAGAGATATCTTATCCTTCACTCTGTTGTTCAGTAGAGATATCTTATCCTTCACTCTGTTGTTCAGTAGAGATATCTTATCCTTCACTCTGTTGTTCAGTAGAGATATCTTATCCTTCACTCTGTTGTTCAGTAGAGATATCTTATCCTTCACTCTGTTGTTCAGTAGAGCTATCTTATCCTTCACTCTGTTGTTCAGTAGAGATATCTTATCCTTCACTCTGTTGTTTAGTAGAGATATCTTATCCTTCACTCTGTTGTTCAGTAGAGATATCTTATCCTTCACTCTGTTGTTCAGTAGAGATATCTTATCCTTCACTCTGTTGTTCAGTAGAGATATCTTATCCTTCACTCTGTTGTTCAGTAGAGATATCTTATCCTTCACTCTGTTGTTCAGTAGAGATATCTTATCCTTCACTCTGTTGTTCAGTAGAGATATCTTATCCTTCACTCTGTTGTTCAGTAGAGATATCTTATCCTTCACTCTGTTGTTCAGTAGAGATATCTTATCCTTCACTCTGTTGTTCAGTAGAGATATCTTATCCTTCACTCTGTTGTTCAGTAGAGCTATCTTATCCTTCACTCTGTTGTTCAGTAGAGATATCTTATCCTTCACTCTGTTGTTCAGTAGAGCTATCTTATCCTTCACTCTGTTGTTCAGTAGAGATATCTTATCCTTGACTCTGTTGTTCAGTAGAGATATCTTATCCTTCACTCTGTTGTTCAGTAGAGATATCTTATCCTTCACTCTGTTGTTCAGTAGAGATATCTTATCCTTCACTCTGTTGTTCAGTAGAGATATCTTATCCTTCACTCTGTTGTTCAGTAGAGATATCTTATCCTTGACTCTGCATTGTTGGAAAAACACCTGTCATTCAGCATTTCACTGTTAGTCTACACCTGTTGTTTATTAAGCATGTGACTAATAACATTTGATTTGATTTTAATCTTGTCACAACATTGGGGCGGCAGGGTAGCCTAGTGGTTAGAGCGTTGGACTAATAACCGAAAGGTTGCAAGATCGAATCCCCGAGCTGACAAGGTAAAAATCGTTCTGCCCTTGAACAAGGCAGTTAAACTCACTGTTCCTAGGCTGTCATTGAAAATAAGAATTTGTTCTTAACTGACTTGCCTGGTTAAATAAATTACCAGATAACTAAAGCTATCTCACGGACTACTATTTCACACTGAAGGCTGAGAGAAAACTACCAACGGTCTCACAGTTTGAACAGTTCAACGGTAGCTTGAATATAGATCCACGGTCTCATTCTCCTTTTCCTGTTGTCCCAAGTGGGGGACTTCCACAAATTATCCCTGATGAGGTCAAATAACGTCCTGTTCAGTAAACAGGACAACATACACCAACACCGAAACTGTATGTGTGAGACTTTTCCCATCCAGCCCAAACATTGCATAGGGTATATAAATACTAAACCCTGTGTAATGAGAGGGTTACTGCTCTCCTGCCTCTGGCTCAAAAGACTACTAAGATGGCTGCCAGCTATCTACTCTCTCTCCATCTTCCCTCTCTTCTTCATAACCAACCACTCAAGACACAGTTGTATGCGAAACGGTTTCTATGGTGATACAGTCCTGTGGGTTGCTAGAGATCAGACATAGACATCCTCAAGAGGTGCACCTGCAGAAGGAAAACATGATGACTGTCATGTACAAAATAGTTACATTCTGATGAGTTGACAGAGGTGAAAGTGTAAAGTTATTGGTGTCAGCTTCCTCAGGTGATTTCCAGCCTTGAAATAGATTACCAAAGAATCAACCAAAGAATCAAGCAAAGAATCAACCAAAGAATTAACGAATCAAGCAAAGAATCAACCAAAGAATTAACGAATTAACCAAAGAATCAACCAAAGAATTAACCAAAGAATCAACCAAAGAATCAACCAAAGAATCAACCAAATAATTAACGAATTAACCAAAGAATCAACCAAAGAACTAACGAATTAACCAAAGAATCAACCAAAGAATCAATCAAAGAATCAATCAAAGAATCAACCAACCAATGTTCTTGTCTCATGGTATTTGTACTTACAATTGTCTGAAGAAGCTAACAAGGTCTTACTGATACATGAACAGAAAGCCAACAAGACCTTAAACAACAACGTCTTCCTGCCTGAATGTGGGGCAAACAAAGCCCTTTCAACAAGATAACATTCTGAGGCCTGAGTTTATAATAAGCTTAGTTGTTCTGACTTTAAACACATGCGCCGAACACAACAGGTGTAGATCTTACCGTGACACTTACAAGCCCTTATCCAACAATGCAGTTTTAAGAAAACGAACACACACACTTGACAGGGTAGTCCTAGAGCTCGGCAGCATAACAACAGGACCATCTGAAGGCCTGCCTTGGTCCCGTGTGGCTCAGTTGGTAGAGCATGGCACTTGCAATGCCAGGGTTGTGGGTTCATTCCCCACGGGGGGACCAGGATGAATATGTATGAACTTTCCAATTTGTAAGTCGCTCTGGATAAGAGCGTCTGCTAAATGACTTAAATGTAAATGCAGAGGTGCATGGGCAACCCCTGGTTTCTATGTGCTAGGCATGAAGATGTAGGATTCTAATTTGATCACTCATTTGTTGCTGAGAAATGTCCTGCACGGCAGGAAATGCAAACGTGTAGTGTATTTTAGTTTTTAAAAGGCTTCTAAAGTTTGTCATTTCCACTTTGTAAATTCAGATTTGATTCAATCCACATAATAATTCACATTTCCTCTTGCTGCAGGATTATTTTGTTGCTTAAGCAAACTGGCTCAAATTAAGATCCTACATCTGTAGCTGTGTTTTTCCCTCCCTCACACAAACTTTACAGGAGTTCATGCCATTCCCTATAAGCTTTACTTGGCCTAAATAATGCTATTCATTTTGTTTTCAACGGTGATGATTGACCACGATCAATATCAATAGCAGTTACCGGTCTCGCTCTCCATAGCTCAAAATGACTCAATGTCCAGTGATCTGGTAAGTGTCGGTGTTCCTCAAGGTTCTGTTCTAGGACCACTACTGTTTTCATTATATGGTAAAATTTAACACATTTAAAATGCTGTAGAATAAAATGTAAGCAGAATTGACATGTGGACATCGTCTCTTATAGACTTCACCCTCCTTATAACAGCTGTGTGCAGAACATACAGCACACCGAGCCCTGTGGAGTGACGGGACAGACAGGCCGTGGGACCTCCACTAAGTTTACAACCAGCTGGTTGTTCCTGGGACAAAACATCCACCCTCTCTCTTCCCACACACACACACACACACACACACACACACACACACACACACACACACACACACACACACACACACACACACACACGCACACACACACACACACACACACACACACACACACACACACACACACACACACACACACACACACACACACACACACAACACACGCACACACACACACACACACACACACACACAACACCCTCCATCTCTCCCCCGTCAGGACAAGTCTCAACATGATCTCAGAGACTCTTACTGACTGACGTCAGTCCTCCTCTCCGTTCCAGATACATACCACAACAAACACATCGCTGTTTGTGTAACATGCTGAAACTAAACCAGACAAAAAGTGCAGTAGCAATTTGTCTACACCCTTGTGTTGATTAAATGTGGAGTTATGTCCGTAGGGATATCAGTAGGGATGTCAGTAGGGATGTCAGTAGGGATGTCAGTAGGGACATCAGTAGGGACGTCAGTAGGGACATCAGTAGGGACATCAGTAGGGATATCAGTAGGGATGTCCGTAGGGATATCAGTAGGGATATCAGTAGGGATATCAGTAGGGATGTCAGTAGGGATGTCAGTAGGGATGTCAGTAGGGATGTCAGTAGGGACATCAGTAGGGACATCAGTAGGGATATCAGTAGGGATATCAATAGGGATACCAGTAGGGATATCAGTAGGGATATCAGTAGGGACATCAGTAGGGATATCAGTAGGGATATCAGTAGGGATGTCAGTAGGGATATCAGTAGGGGTGTCCGTAGGGATATCAGTAGGGATGTCAGTAGGGATATCAGTAGGGATATCAGTAGGGATATCAGTAGGGATGTCAGTAGGGATGTCAGTAGGGATATCAGTAGGGATATCAGTAGGGATGTCAGTAGGGATGTCAGTAGGGATATCAGTAGGGATATCAGTAGGGATGTCAGTAGGGATATCAGTAGGGATGTCAGTAGGGATATCAGTAGGGATGTCCGTAGGGATATCAGTAGGGATATCAGTAGGGATGTCAGTAGGGATATCAGTAGGGATGTCAGTAGGGATATCAGTAGGGATGTCAGTAGGGATATCAGTAGGGATGTCCGTAGGGATATCAGTAGGGATATCAGTAGGGATGTCAGTAGGGATATCAGTAGGGATGTCAGTAGGGATATCAGTAGGGATGTCAGTAGGGATGTCAGTAGGGATGTCAGTAGGGATGTCAGTAGGGATATCAGTAGGGATGTCAGTAGGGATATCAGTAGGGATGTCAGTAGGGATGTCAGTAGGGATGTCAGTAGGGATGTCAGTAGGGATATCAGTAGGGATGTCAGTAGGGATGTCAGTAGGGATATCAGTAGGGATGTCAGTAGGGATGTCCGTAGGGATATCAGTAGGGATATCAGTAGGGATGTCAGTAGGGATATCAGTAGGGATGTCAGTAGGGATATCAGTAGGGAGGTCAGTAGGGATGTCCGTAGGGATATCAGTAGGGATATCAGTAGGGATGTCCGTAGGGATATCAGTAGGGATATCAGTAGGGATGTCAGTAGGGATATCAGTAGGGATATCAGTAGGGATGTCAGTAGGGATATCAGTAGGGATGTCAGTAGGGATATCAGTAGGGATGTCAGTAGGGATATCAGTAGGGATGTCCGTAGGGATATCAGTAGGGATATCAGTAGGGATGTCAGTAGGGATGTCAGTAGGGATGTCACAGCTATATCTCGTCGCCTCAGATCTGTCGGTGTAGCTGTGAGTCTGACTGTTCGAGCCTCTGGAGTACAGATGCATTAGTGTTCATTATGCTTACTAAAACAGAACAACCACCCCCCTCCTCTTTACTCTGCACACACACACACGCACACGCACACGCACACGCACACGCACACACACACACACACACACACACACACGCACACGCACACGCACACACACAGCGAATCTAACTGAAGCTGAAACTAATGTTCCTGTGATTAGCTCAACAAAGTATTAAGTGTGCCACCAACCAGAGACATTTAAAAAAAACAGCAATGTTGTCTCTCTCTCTCTCTCTCTCTCTCTCTCTCTCTCTCTCTCTCTCTCACTGTCTCTCTCTCTCTCACTGTCTCTCTCTCTCTCTCTGTCTCTCTCTCTCTCTCTGTCTCTCTCTCTCTCTCTGTCTCTCTCTCTCTCTCTCTGTCTCTCTCTCTCTCTCTCTGTCTCTGTCTCTCTCTCTCTCTCTCTCTCTCTCTCTCTCTCTCTCTCTCTCTCTCTCTCTCTCTCTCTCTCTCTCTCTCTCTCTCTCTCTCTCTCTCTCTCTCTCTCTCTCTCTCTCTCAATTCAATTTCAATTTGAAGGCTTTATTAGCATGGGAAACATATGTTAACATTACCTTAGCAAGTGGAGTAGATAATAAACTAAAAGTGAAATAAACAATAACAATTAACAGTCACAAAAGTTTGAAAAGAATGAAGACATTTCAAATGTCATATTATATGCAAATAGTTAAAGTACAACAGGGAAAATAAATAAACATACATATGGATTGTATTTACAATGATGTTTGTTCTTCACTGGTTGTTTATCAAAATTGGGTTTCTTTTCAAATTCTTGGTGGGTCTGTGTAATCTGAGGGAAATATGTGTCTCTAATATGGTCATACATTTGGCAGGAGGTTAGGAAGTGCAGCTCAGTTTCCACCTCATTTTGTGGGCAGTGTGCACATAGCCTGTCTTCTCTTGAGAGCCACGTCTGCCTACGGAGGCCTTTCTCAATAGCAAGGCTATGCTCACTGAGTCTGTACATAGTCAAAGCTTTCCTTAAGTTTGGGTCAGTCACAGTAGTCAGGTATTCTGCCACTGTGTACTCTCTGTTTAGGGCCAAATAGCATTCTAGTTTGCTCTGTTTTTCTGTTAATTCTTTCCAATGTATCAAATAATTATATTTTTGTTTTCTCATGATTTGGTTGGGTCTAATTGTGTTGCTGTCCTGTGGCTCTGTGGGGTGTGTTTGTGTTTGTGAACAGAGCCCCAGGACCAGCTTGCTTAGGGGACTCTTCTCCAGGTTAATCTCTCTGTAGATGATGGCTTTGTTATGGAAGGTTTGAGAATCACTTCCTTTTAGGTGGTTGTAGAATTTAAATGCTCTTTTCTGGATTTTGATAATTTGCGGGTATCGGCCTAATTCTGCTCTGCAGAATTATTTGGTGTTCTACATTGTACACTGAGAATATTATTGCAGAATTCTGCCTGCAGAGTCTCAATTTGGTGTTTGTCCCATTTTGTGAATTATTGGTTGGTGAGCGGACCCCAGACCTTTTTAGCCAGATCCTCCTATCCTTGGTATGTCGAATGTTATGTTCCATTTGATGGCATAGAAGGCCCTTCTTGCCTTGTCTCTCAGCTCGTTCACAGCTTTGTGGAAGTTACCTGTGGCGCTGATGTTTAGGCTGAGGTATGTATAGTTTTGTGTGCTCTACGGCAACGGTGTCTAGATGGAATTTGTATTTGTGGTCCTGGCAACTGGACCTTTTTTGGAACACCATTATTTTGGTCTTACTGAGATTTACTGTCAGGGCCCAGGTCTGGTAGAATCTGTGCAGAAGATCTAGGTGCTGCTGTAGGCCCTCCTTGGTTGGTGACAGAAGCACCAGATAATCAGCAAACAGTAGACATTTGACTTCAGTTTCTAGTAGGGTGAGACCGGGTGCTGCAGACTGTTCTAGTGCCCTCGCCAATTCATTAATATATATGTTGAAGAGGGTGGGGCTTAAGCTGCATCCCTGTCTCACCCCACGGCCCTGTGGAAAGAAATGTGTGTGTTTTTTGCCAATTTTAACCGCACACTTATTGTTTGTGTACATGGATTTTATAATGTTGTATGTTTTTCCCACAACACCACTTTCCATCAATTTGTATAGCAGGCCCTCATGCCAAATTGAGTCAAAAGCTTTTTTGAAATCAACAAAGCATGAGAAGACTTTGCCTTTGTTTTGTTTTGTTTGTTTGTCAATTAGGGTGTGCAGGGTGAATATGTGGTCTGTCGTACGGTAATTTGGTAAAAAAGCAAATTTGGCATTTGTGACCCGATTCAGGAAACTGGGCGTATGTCACAAGTCACGACTTCAAAGGAGAGCCATTTGAAAGTAAAAAATATATTTTTATCAAAATGCGTTCTCGAACATGTGAACTTTCATGTGCCTTAATAACAAACTTGTATGCCTTATGTAAATACGAATAAATGCGTTAACGAGCCTTGTTGGGTTAGTTAAGCCACAGAAAAAGTTAGCAACCTTCCCACTAGCCATGATTGGCTGAGATAATGAGTGGGCTGAACATGCCTAGTGAGAATTTCGGATTGGTCTGCTATATTGAAGGCTTCTATTTATTTGAGCTCGTCAGTCTGTCAGTCTTTTTTTCAAATGTATCCTGTAGTGCTGTAGAATGTATTGTATAGTTGAATGTATTGTATAGTAGAATGTATTGTATAGTAGAATGTATTGTATGGTAGAATGTATTGTATAGTAGAATGTATTGTATAGTAGAATGTATTGTAGAATGTATTGTATAGTAGAATGTATTGTAGAATGTATTGTATAGTTGAATGTATTGTATAGTAGAATGTATTGTACAGTAGAATGTATTGTATAGTAGAATGTATTGTATAGTAGAATGTATTGTATAGTAGAATGTATTGTAGAATGTATTGTATAGTTGAATGTATTGTATAGTAGAATGTATTGTACAGTAGAATGTATTGTATAGAAGAATGTATTGTATGGTAGAATGTATTGTATAGTAGAATGTATTGTATAGTAGAATGTATTGTATAGTAGAATGTATTGTAGAATGTATTGTATTGTAGAATGTATTGTATAGTAGAATGTATTGTATAGTAGAATGTATTGTATAGTAGAATGTATTGTATTGTAGAATGTATTGTATAGTAGAATGTATTGTATAGTAGAATGTATTGTAGAATGTATTGTATAGTAGAATGTATTGTATAGTAGAATGTATTGTATAGTAGAATGTATTGTATAGTAGAATGTATTGTATAGTAGAATGTATTGTATGGTAGAATGTATTGTATAGTAGAATGTATTGTATAGTAGAATGTATTGTATAGTAGAATGTATTGTATAGTAGAATGTATTGTAGAATGTATTGTATAGTAGAATGTATTGTATAGTAGAATGTATTGTATAGTAGAATGTATTGTATAGTAGAATGTATTGTATAGTAGAATGTATTGTATAGTAGAATGTATTGTATTGTAGAAATGTATTGTATTGTAGAATGTATTGTATGGTAGTAATGTATTGTATAGTAGAATGTATTGTATAGTAGAATGTATTGTAGAATGTATTGTATAGTAGAATGTATTGTATAGTAGAATAATGTATTGTATAGTAGAATGTATTGTAGAATGTATTGTATAGTAGAATGTATTGTATAGTAGAATGTATTGTATAGTAGAATGTATTGTATAGTAGAATGTATTGTATAGTAGAATGTATTAGTGTTGCTCTCCACTTTCTGGAGGATCAGGTTTTGAAATCAGTGTAATTAGAGTCTGATAACTAAAGAGATGGAGAAAACACCTGTCTGTGGATTACATCTTCAAACTAAGGGCAACCGTTGCATTCCTAATGATGTATACAGGTAAAAT
>NC_092086.1:113978649-113983649 GCF_045679555.1 Salvelinus alpinus | reverse complement strand
TCAATGAACTCTACAGCCTCAACCACAACAAGCCTCCTGCCTTGATACATACTGATCTGATAACAAGCCTCCTGCCATGATACACACTGATCTGATAACAAGCCTCCTGCCATGATACACACTGATCTGATAACAAGCCTCCTGCCATGATACATACTGATCTGACAACAAGCCTCCTGCCATGATACACACTGATCTGACAACAAGCCTCCTGCCATGATACAAACTGATCTAAACAACAAGCCTCCTGCCATGATACACACTGATCTAAACAACAGGCCTCCTGCCATGATACACACTGATCTAAACAACAAGCCTCCTGCCATGATACACACTGATCTAAACAACAAGCCTCCTGCCATGATACACACTGATCTGACAACAAGCCTCCTGCCATGATACAAACTGATCTAAACAACAAGCCTCCTGCCATGATACAAACTGATCTGACAACAAGCCTCCTGCCATGATACACACTGATCTAAACAACAAGCCTCCTGCCATGATACACACTGATCTAAACAACAAGCCTCCTGCCATGATACACACTGATCTAAACAACAAGCCTCCTGCCATGATACACACTGATCTAAACAACAAGCCTCCTGCCATGATACACACTGATCTGACAACAAGCCTCCTGCCATGATACAAACTGATCTGACAACAAGCCTCCTGCCTTGATACAAACTGATCTGACAACAAGCCTCCTGCCATGATACAAACTGATCTGACAACAAGCCTCCTGCCATGATACACACTGATCTGATAGAGCTAATCTCATCTCTACCAGGCAGATCAGATTTGGGAGAGGAGGGTACAACGCTCCTTTTGACACAAGCCTTCACCAGGATGTCTCTCTATGAGATGCAGATTCCCGTTCGTTCACACGTTCGAAGGAAACGTATGTTTACACGCTAATCTGCTTAACAACACAGGATGGGAGATTCAAGATAGAGGCGATATCATCATTGTTACAGAGATGCTAAGATATCATCATTGTTACAGAGATGCTAAGATATCATCATTGTTACAGAGATGCTAAGATATCATCATCATTACAGAGATGCTAAGATATCATCACTATTACAGAGATGCTAAGATATCATCATTATTACAGAGATGCTAAGATATCATCATCATTACAGAGAAGCTAAGATATCATCATTATTACAGAGATGCTAAGATATCATCATCATTACAGAGATGCTAAGATATCATCATTATTACAGAGATGCTAAGATATCATCATTATTACAGAGATGCTAAGATATCATCATTGTTACAGAGATGCTAAGATATCATCATTGTTACAGAGATGCTAAGATATCATCATTATTACAGAGATGCTAAGATATCATCATTGTTACAGAGATGCTAAGATATCATCATTGTTACAGAGATACTACTTGTCTGAACAAGGCTCAGTGAGATAGTAACAGCACCTTAGTCATATCATCGCCATGGCGATGACAGCAGGAGGAACAGACTAGAACCTGAGGATGGGGGCTCCTGTCTTCTGAACACAGTGAGAGAGGGATGACAGAGTGAGAGGGGAATGAGAGGGTGAAAGAGAGGGATGACAGAGTGAGAGGGGAATGAGATGGTGAAAGAAGGGGATGACAGAGTGAGAGGGGAATGAGAGGGTGAAAGAAGGGGATGACAGAGTGAGAGGGGAATGAGAGGGTGAAAGAGAGGGATGACAGAGTGAGAGGGGAATGAGAGGGTGAAAGAGAGGGATGACAGAGTGAGAGGGGAATGAGAGGGTGAAAGAGAGGGATGACAGAGTGAGAGGGGAATGAGAGGGTGAAAGAGAGGGATGACAGAGTGATAGAGGGATGACAGAGTGATAGAGGGATGACAGAGTGATAGAGGGATGACAGAGTGATAGAGGGATGACAGAGTGATAGAGGGATGACAGAGTGTGTTTGTGTTAAAAAAGTAAGGCCTGCGTCCATAGAGACACGTACCAGCTCTACTGCTACTACCAGCAGTACTACACCTGCACCTGTCAACGACACAAGTAGTTCTGCTTCCACGAGAACATCCAATGCTAGCATCAGTAATTCTACATTGGTTGTTAGCCCAGCTAGCATGGACACTGCCAGTTGTGAATCTGATGCAGCCGAAGAGCTACTGCCCCCTTACCCGGGAAAGCACCGAACAACAGACGTTGGACCATCGAAGAGGAGCAAATATGACGAGAACTACATTGATTTGGGGTTCACTTATATTGGGAGTAGTGCCTTTCCTCAGCCACAGTGTGTTATATTTGCAAAAGTACTATCTCACAACTCAATGAAACCTTCACTCAACTTTCACATATATAAACAAAATAGGAGGAGTCTTCTGAGCGAGAATTAAGACGACTTTTGAGTAGTAAGACATGTATAAAAGCAACAGATACCATTAATAAGAAGGGGCTAGAAGCGTCTTATATGGTGAGCTACCGAGTGGCTAGGACAGGCAAGCCCCATACTATTGTGGAGGACTTAATTCTTCCTGCTGCCGCGGATATGGCTGGGACAATGCTGGGGGAAAGGCCAACAAAACTATACAGACAATGTCTTCATCAAACAACACTGTTTCACGACGCATCAGTCACATGGCAGGAGATGTTTTGAACCAATTACTGCTTCGCATACAAGCCAGTGAATTCTATGCGTTACAGCTGGATGAGTCAACAGACGTGGCGGGCCCGGTTACGTTTATGGGGGTCAATTAAGGAAGACATCCTCTTCTGCAAACCACTGGAAACCAGGACAACATAAGAGGATATTATTAAAGTACTGGACAGCTTTGTGACATCAAATGGAGTTTGGTGGTCAAGATGTGTTGGTATCTGTACTGATGGCACAAAAGCCATGACAGGGAGACATAGTGGAGGGGTAACGCGCGTGCAAGCAGTTGCTCCCGACGCCACTTGGTTACACTGCAGAATCCACCGAGAGGCTCTTGCTGCCAAGGGAATGCCTGACAGCTTGAAAGACGTTTTGGACACTACAGTGAAAATGGTTAACTTTGTTAAAGCAAGGCCCCTGAACTCTCGTGTATTTTCTGCACTAGGCAATGATATGGGCAGCGACCATGTAAGGCTTTTACAACATACAGAAGTGCGCTGGTTATCAACGGGGAAATTATGTTTTTTTGAATTGAGAGATGAGCTTAAGGTTTTCTTTACTGAGCATAATTTTCACTTGTCTGACCGCTTGCATGATGACGAGTTTCTCACACGACTGGCCTATCTGGGTGATGTTTTATCTCGCCAGAATGATCTGAATCTAGGATTACAGGGACTCTCCGCAACTATATTCAATGTACGGGACAAAATTGAGGCTATGATTAAGAAGTTGGAGCTCTTCTCTGTCTGCATTAAGGACAACACACAGGTCTTTCCATCATTGTATGATTTTTTTGTGTGCAAATGAACTCAAGCTTACGGACAATGTCAAATATGATATAACGAAGCACCCGAGTGTGCAATTACGCAGGTACTTTCCCAAAACGGATGACACAAACAACTGGATTCGTTATCCCTTTCATGCCCTGCCTCCAGTCCACTTACCGATATCTGAACAAGAGAGCCTCATCAAAATTGCAACAAGCGGTTCTATGAAAATATTTAATCAGAAGCTACTGTTAAGATTTCTGTATTGGGCTGCGCTCAGAGGATCCTGCCTTGGCAAATCGCGCTGTAAAGACACTGATGCCCTTTGCAACCACGTACCTATGTGAGAGTGGATTCTCGGCCCTCTAAAATAAACAAGAAAATAGTTTTCTCTTCTGTCTTTAAGAGATAAAGAATATCAGAGAGAACCAACTAACCAATCAGGTGGGCAGAGAGAACCAACTAACCAATCAGGTGGGCAGAGAGAACCAACTAACCAATCAGGTGGGCAGAGAGAACCAACTAACCAATCAAATGGGCAGAGAGAACCAACTAACCAATCAGGTGGGCAGAGAGAACCAACTAACCAATCAGGTGGGCAGAGAGAACCAACTAACCAATCTGGTGGGCAGAGAGAACCAACTAACCAATCAGGTGGGCAGAGAGAACCAACTAACCAATCAAATGGGCAGAGAGAACCAACTAACCAATCAGGTGGGCAGAGAGAACCAACTAACCAATCAGGTGGGCAGAGAGAACCAACTAACCAATCAGGTGGGCAGAGAGAACCAACTAACCAATCAGGTGGGCAGAGAGAACCAACTAACCAATCAGGTGGGCAGAGAGAACCAACTAACCAATCAGGTGTGCAGAGAGAACCAACTAACCAATCAAATGGGCAGAGAGAACCAACTAACCAATCAGGTGGGCAGAGAGAACCAACTAACCAATCAGGTGGGCAGAGAGAACCAACTAACCAATCAAATGGGCAGAGAGAACCAACTAACCAATCAGGTGGGCAGAGAGAACCAACTAACCAATCAGGTGGGCAGAGAGAACCAACTAACCAATCAGGTGGGCAGAGAGAACCAACTAACCAATCAGGTGGGCAGAGAGAACCAACTAACCAATCGGGTGGGCAGAGAGAACCAACTAACCAATCAGGTGGGCAGAGAGAACCAACTAACCAATCGGGTGGTGCACAGCTGTACCACTCCACAGGCACCCCAGAGGTACGTGGGACCAGATGTGGCCTCTCTGTCCACCTGCTCTCGTTCCTTGCCTCCTTGTCCAGACGTGTTTTATGTCGTATGGACAGACAGGAAGTCTGCTCATTACCTGTCTGATGTTCAGCCTTTCACTATAATGACGTTCAAACACTTCAGAAGACAGATCCAGTCCCAGATCCAGTCCCAGATCCAGTCCCAGATCCAGTCCCAGATCCAGTCCCAGATCCAGGCCCAGATCCAGTCCCAGATCCAGTCCCAGATCCAGGCCCAGATCCAGGCCCAGTCCCAGACCCAGATCCAGTCCCAGATCCAGTCCCAGGCCCAGATCCAGTACCAGATCCAGTCCCAGATCCAGTCCCAGATCCAGACCCAGTTCTAGATAC
>NC_092086.1:113968649-113973649 GCF_045679555.1 Salvelinus alpinus | reverse complement strand
CGCGAGCTGCCCAATAACCCGAGGATACCAGACAGGCTAAATCTATTTTATGCTCGCTTCGAGGCAAGCAACACTGAAACATGCATGGGAGCACCAGCTGTTCCGGACGACTGTGTGATCACGCTCTCCGTAGCCGATGTGAGCAAGACATTTAAACAGGTCAACATTCACAAAGCCGCAGGGCCAGACGGATTACCAGGACGTGTACTCAGAGCATGCACGGACCAACTGGCAAGTTTCTTTACTGACAATTTCAACCTCTCCCCGACCGAGTCTGTAATACCAAGTCATAAGACTGCTGAACAATTAATCAAATGCCCCCCCCCCCCCCTTTCTTTTTACCCTGCTGCTTCTCGCTGTTTATTATATATGCATAGTCACTTCACCCCTACCGTACAAATTACCTAAATTACTAACCTGCACATTGACGCGGTACCGGTACCCCCTGTATATAGACTCGTTATTGTTATTTTATTGTGTTACTATTTATTTTATTTTTTACTTTAGTTTATTTAGTAAATATTCTCTTAACTCTGTTTATTGAACTGCATTGTCGGTTAAGGACTTGTAAGTTGCATTTCACGGTAAGGTCTACAACTGTTGTTTTCGGCGACAAATAAAATGTTATTTGAAAACAGACTGAGTCAGGACAACCCCTCTCTCTCTCTCTCTCTCTCTCGCTCTCTCTCTCTCTCTCTGTCTCTCTCTCTCTCTGTCTCTCTCTCTCTCTCTCTGTCTCTCCCTCTCTCTCTCTTCCTCTCTCTCTCTGTCTCTCTCTCTCCCTCTCTCTTCCTCTCTCTCTCTCTCTCTCTCTCTCTCTCTCTGTCTCTCTCTCTCTCTCTCTCTCTCTCTCTCTCTCTCTCTCTCTCTCTCTCTCTCTCTCTCTCTCTCTCTCTCTCTATGTCTCTCTCTATGTCTCTCTCTCTCTCTCTCTCTCTCTCTGTCTGCCTCTCTTTCAATTCAACTCAATTTTAATTCAATTTCAATTCAAATGTTCAATTTAAGGGCTTTATTGGCATGGGAAACATATGTTAACATTGCCAAAGCAAGTGAAGTAGATTATATACAAAAGTGAAATAAACAATACAAAATGAACAGTAAACATTACACTCACAGAAGTTCCTAAAGAATAAAGACATTACAAATGTCATATTATGTATATATACAGTGTTGTAACAATATGCAAATGGTTAAAGTACAACAGGGAAAATAAATAAACATAAATATGGGTTGTATTTACAATGGTGTTTGTTCTTCACTGGTTGCCCTTTTCTTGTGGCAAAAGGTCACAAATCTTGCTGCTGTGATGTCACACTGTGGAATTTCACCCAGTAGATATGGGAGTTTATGAAAATTGGGTTTCTTTTCAAATTCTTTGTGGGTCTGTGTAATCTGAGGGAAATATGTCTCTCTAATATGGTCATACATTGGGCAGGAGGTTAGGAAGTGCAGCTCAGTTTCCACCTCATTTTGTGGGCAGTGAGCACATAGCCTGTCTTCTCTTGAGAGCCATGTCTGCCTACGGCAGCCTTTCTCAATAGCAAGGCTATGCTCACTGAGTCTGTATATAGTCAAAGCTTTCCTTAAGTTTGGGTCAGTCACAGTGGTCAGGTATTCTGCCACTGTGTACTCTCTGTTTAGGGCCAAATAGCATTCTCGTTTTCTGTGTTGTTTTGTTAATTCTTTCTAAAGTGTCAAGTAATTATATTTTTGTTTTCTCTTGATTTGGTTGGGTCTAATTGTGTTGCTGTCCTGTGGCTCTGTGGGGTGTGTTTGTGTTTGTGAACAGTACAGTGTGGTGAGTAGATCACAGTACAGTACAGTGAGTAGATCACAGTACAGTGTAGTGAGTAGATCACAGTACAGTACAGTGAGTAGATCACAGTACAGTTTGGTGAGTAGATCACAGTACAGTGTAGTGAGTAGATCACAGTACAGTGTGGTGAGTAGATCACAGTACAGTGTGGTGAGTAGATCACAGTACAGTTTGGTGAGTAGATCACAGTACAGTACAGTGCAGTGAGTAGATCACAGTACAGTGTAGTGAGTAGATCACAGTACAGTACAGTGAGTAGATCACAGTACAGTGTAGTGAGTAGATCACAGTACAGTGCAGTGAGTAGATCACAGTACAGTGCAGTGAGTAGATCACAGTACAGTGCAGTGAGTAGATCACAGTACAGTACAGTGAGTAGATCACAGTACAGTGCAGTGAGTAGATCACAGTACAGTGTGGTGAGTAGATCACAGTACAGTGCAGTGAGTAAATCACAGTACAGTGTGGTGAGTAGATCACAGTACAGTGCAGTGAGTAGATCACAGTACAGTGTGGTGAGTAGATCACAGTACAGTGTGGTGAGTAGATCACAGTACAGTGTAGTGAGTAGATCACAGTACAGTGTGGTGAGTAGATCACAGTACAGTTTGGTGAGTAGATCACAGTACAGTACAGTGTGGTGAGTAGATCACAGTACAGTGTGGTGAGTAGATCACAGTACAGTACAGTGTAGTGAGTAGATCACAGTACAGTTTGGTGAGTAGATCACAGTACAGTACAGTGTGGACAGTAGATCACAGTACAGTGTGGTGAGTAGATCACAGTACAGTGTGGTGAGTAGATCACAGTACAGTACAGTGTAGTGAGTAGATCACAGTACAGTTTGGTGAGTAGATCACAGTACAGTACAGTGTGGACAGTAGATCACAGTACAGTACAGTGAGTAGATCACAGTACAGTACAGTGTAGTGAGTAGATCACAGTACAGTTTGGTGAGTAGATCACAGTACAGTACAGTGTGGACAGTAGATCACAGTACAGTACAGTGAGTAGATCACAGTACAGTGTAGTGTAGTGAGTAGATCACAGTACAGTACAGTGAGTAGATCACAGTACAGTGTAGTGAGTAGATCACAGTACAGTGTGGTGAGTAGATCACAGTACAGCTTGGTGAGTAGATCACAGTACAGTACAGTGTGGACAGTAGATCACAGTACAGTGTAGTGAGTAGATCACAGTACAGTACAGTGTGGACAGTAGATCACAGTACAGTACAGTGAGTAGATCACAGTACAGTGCAGTGAGTAGATCACAGTACAGTGTAGTGAGTAGATCACAGTACAGTGTGGTGAGTAGATCACAGTACAGTACAGTGAGTAGATCACAGTACAGTACAGTGTGGACAGTAGATCACAGTACAGTACAGTGAGTAGATCACAGTACAGTGCAGTGAGTAGATCACAGTACAGTGTAGTGAGTAGATCACAGTACAGTGTAGTGAGTAGATCACAGTACAGTGTGGTGAGTAGATCACAGTACAGTGTAGTGAGTAGATCACAGTACAGTACAGTGAGTAGATCACAGTACAGTGCAGTGAGTAGATCACAGTACAGTGTGGTGAGTAGATCACAGTACAGTGTGGTGAGTAGATCACAGTACAGTGTAGTGACTAGATCACAGTACAGTGTAGTGAGTAGATCACAGTACAGTGTAGTGAGTAGATCACAGTACAGTACAGTGTGGACAGTAGATCACAGTACAGTACAGTGTGGTGAGTAGATCACAGTACAGTGTAGTGAGTAGATCACAGTACAGTACAGTGAGTAGATCACAGTACAGTGCAGTGAGTAGATCACAGTACAGTGTGGTGAGTAGATCACAGTACAGTGTGGTGAGTAGATCACAGTACAGTGTAGTGAGTAGATCACAGTACAGTACAGTGAGTAGATCACAGTACAGTGTAGTGAGTAGATCACAGTACAGTACAGTGAGTAGATCACAGTACAGTGCAGTGAGTAGATCACAGTACAGTGTGGTGAGTAGATCACAGTACAGTGTGGTGAGTAGATCACAGTACAGTGTGGTGAGTAGATCACAGTACAGTGTAGTGAGTAGATCACAGTACAGTGTAGTGAGTAGATCACGGTACAGTGTAGTGAGTAGATCACAGTACAGTGTGGTGAGTAGATCACAGTACAGTGTGGTGAGTAGATCACAGTACAGTGCAGTGAGTAGATCACAGTACAGTGTGGTGAGTAGATCACAGTACAGTGTAGTGAGTAGATCACAGTACAGTACAGTGAGTAGATCACAGTACAGTGTGGTGAGTAGATCACAGTACAGTCAGAAGACTGAGTCAAAGCGTAATTCCGTTACCGTGGATTTGCTCGGATCAAAAAGTGAACAGTACAAACAGAAACTCTTCAAGGTCTAAAGCCCCCCTCAATTAACATTATCAAATACAAAACCCTGCTTCTTCATTATCAAATACAAAAACCTGCTTCTTCATTATCAAATACAAAACCCTGCTTCTTCATTATCAAATACAAAACCCTGCTTCTTCATTATCAAATACAAAACCCTGCTTCTTCATTATCAAATACAAAACCCTGCTTCTTCATTATCAAATACAAAACCCTGCTTCTTCATTATCAAATACAAAACCATGTTTCTTCATTATCAAATACAAAACCCTGCTTCTTCATTATCAAATACAAAACCCTGTTTCTTCATTATCAAATACAAAACCCTGCTTCTTCATTATCAAATACAAAAACCCTGCTTCATTATCAAATACAAAACCCTGCTCCTTCATTATCAAATACAAAACCCCGCTTCTTCATTATCAAATACAAAACCCTGCTTCTTCATTATCAAATACAAAACCCTGTTCCTTCATTATCAAATACAAAACCCTGCTTCTTCATTATCAAATACAAAACCCTGCTTCTTCATTATCAAATACAAAACCCTGTTTCTTCATTATCAAATACAAAACCCTGCTTCTTCATTATCAAATACAAAACCCTGCTTCTTCATTATCAAATACAAAACCCTGCTTCTTCATTATCAAATACAAAACCCTGTTTCTTCATTATCAAATACAAAACCCTGCTTCTTCATTATCAAATACAAAACCCTGCTTCTTCATTATCAAATACAAAACCCTGCTTCTTCATTATCAAATACAAAACCCTGTTTCTTCATTATCAAATACAAAACC
>NC_092086.1:113946149-113963649 GCF_045679555.1 Salvelinus alpinus | reverse complement strand
AGCCTTCCTCAAGGCTCTGTGTTCCCTCCTCTAGTCAGATCAGCCTTCCTCAAGGCTCTGTGTTCCCTCCTCTAGTCCTGCCAGCCTTCCTCAAGGCTCTGTGTTCCCTCCTCTAGCCCTGCCAGCCTTCCTCAAGGCTCTGTGTTCCCTCCTCTAGCCCTGTCAGCCTTCCTCAAGGCTCTGTGTTCCCTCCTCTAGCCCTGTCAGCCTTCCCCAAGGCTCTGTGTTCGTTCCTCTAGCCCTGCCAGCCTTCCTCAAGGCTCTGTGTTCCCTCCTCTAGCCCTGCCAGCCTTCCTCAAGGCTCTGTGTTCCCTCCTCTAGTCCTGCCAGCCTTCCTCAAGGCTCTGTGTTCCCTCCTCTAGTCCTGCCAGCCTTCCTCAAGGCTCTGTGTTCCCTCCTCTAGTCCTGCCAGCCTACCTCAAGGCTCTGTGTTCCCTCCTCTAGCCCTGTCAGCCTTCCTCAAGGCTCTGTGTTCCCTCCTCTAGCCCTGTCAGCCTTCCTCAAGGCTCTGTGTTCCCTCCTCTAGCCCTGCCAGCCTTCCTCAAGGCTCTGTGTTCCCTCCTCTAGCCCTGCCAGCCTTCCTCAAGGCTCTGTGTTCCCTCCTCTAGTCCTGCCAGCCTTCCTCAAGGCTCTGTGTTCCCTCCTCTAGTCCTGCCAGCCTTCCTCAAGGCTCTGTGTTCCCTCCTCTAGTCCTGCCAGCCTTCCTCAAGGCTCTGTGTTCCCTCCTCTAGTCCTGCCAGCCTTCCTCAAGGCTCTGTGTTCCCTCCTCTAGCCCTGCCAGCCTTCCTCAAGGCTCTGTGTTCCCTCCTCTATCCCTGTCAGACTTCCTCAAGGCTCTGTGTTCCCTCCTCTAGTCCTGCCAGCCTTCCTCAAGGCTCTGTGTTCCCTCCTCTAGCCCTGCCAGCCTTCCTCAAGGCTCTGTGTTCCCTCCTCTAGTCAGATCAGCGTTCCTCAAGGCTCTGTGTTCCCTCCTCTAGCCCTGCCAGCCTTCCTCAAGGCTCTGTGTTCCCTCCTCTAGTCAGATCAGCCTTCCTCAAGGCTCTGTGTTCCCTCCTCTAGCCCTGCCAGCCTCCCTCAAGGCTCTGTGTTCCCTCCTCTAGCCCTGCCAGCCTTCCTCAAGGCTCTGTGTTCCCTCCTCTAGCCCTGTCAGCCTTCCTCAAGGCTCTGTGTTCCCTCCTCTAGCCCTGTCAGCCTTCCTCGAGGCTCTGTGTTCCCTCCTCTAGTCCTGCCAGCCTTCCTCAAGGCTCTGTGTTCCCTCCTCTAGTCCTGCCAGCCTTCCTCAAGGCTCTGGTGTTCCCTCCTCTAGCCCTGCCAGCCTTCCTCAAGGCTCTGTGTTCCCTCCTCTAGTCAGATCAGCGTTCCTCAAGGCTCTGTGTTCCCTCCTCTAGCCCTGCCAGCCTTCCTCAAGGCTCTGTGTTCCCTCCTCTAGTCAGATCAGCCTTCCTCAAGGCTCTGTGTTCCCTCCTCTAGCCCTGCCAGCCTTCCTCAAGGCTCTGTGTTCCCTCCTCTAGCCCTGCCAGCCTTCCTCAAGGCTCTGTGTTCCCTCCTCTAGCCCTGTCAGCCTTCCTCAAGGCTCTGTGTTCCCTCCTCTAGTCCTGCCAGCCTTCCTCAAGGCTCTGTGTTCCCTCCTCTAGCCCTGCCAGCCTTCCTCAAGGCTCTGTGTTCCCTCCTCTAGCCCTGCCAGCCTTCCTCAAGGCTCTGTGTTCCCTCCTCTAGTCAGATCAGCCTTCCTCAAGGCTCTGTGTTCCCTCCTCTAGCCCTGCCAGCCTTCCTCAAGGCTCTGTGTTCCCTCCTCTAGCCCTGCCAGCCTTCCTCAAGGCTCTGTGTTCCCTCCTCTAGTCCTGCCAGCCTTCCTCAAGGCTCTGTGTTCCCTCCTCTAGCCCTGCCAGCCTTCCTCAAGGCTCTGTGTTCCCTCCTCTAGTCCTGCCAGCCTTCCTCAAGGCTCTGTGTTCCCTCCTCTAGCCCTGCCAGCCTTCCTCAAGGCTCTGTGTTCCCTCCTCTAGCCCTGCCAGCCTTCCTCAAGGCTCTGTGTTCCCTCCTCTAGTCCTAGCCAGCCTTCCTCAAGGCTCTGTGTTCCTTCCTCAAGGCTCTGTGTTCCCTCCTCTAGCCCTGCCAGCCTTCCTCAAGGCTCTGTGTTCCCTCCTCTAGTCAGATCAGCGTTCCTCAAGGCTCTGTGTTCCCTCCTCTAGCCCTGCCAGCCTTCCTCAAGGCTCTGTGTTCCCTCCTCTAGTCAGATCAGCCTTCCTCAAGGCTCTGTGTTCCCTCCTCTAGCCCTGCCAGCCTCCCTCAAGGCTCTGTGTTCCCTCCTCTAGCCCTGCCAGCCTTCCTCAAGGCTCTGTGTTCCCTCCTCTAGCCCTGTCAGCCTTCCTCAAGGCTCTGTGTTCCCTCCTCTAGCCCTGTCAGCCTTCCTCGAGGCTCTGTGTTCCCTCCTCTAGTCCTGCCAGCCTTCCTCAAGGCTCTGTGTTCCCTCCTCTAGTCCTGCCAGCCTTCCTCAAGGCTCTGTGTTCCCTCCTCTAGCCCTGCCAGCCTTCCTCAAGGCTCTGTGTTCCCTCCTGTAGTCAGATCAGCGTTCCTCAAGGCTCTGTGTTCCCTCCTCTAGCCCTGCCAGCCTTCCTCAAGGCTCTGTGTTCCCTCCTCTAGTCAGATCAGCCTTCCTCAAGGCTCTGTGTTCCCTCCTCTAGCCCTGCCAGCCTTCCTCAAGGCTCTGTGTTCCCTCCTCTAGCCCTGCCAGCCTTCCTCAAGGCTCTGTGTTCCCTCCTCTAGCCCTGTCAGCCTTCCTCAAGGCTCTGTGTTCCCTCCTCTAGTCCTGCCAGCCTTCCTCAAGGCTCTGTGTTCCCTCCTCTAGCCCTGCCAGCCTTCCTCAAGGCTCTGTGTTCCCTCCTCTAGCCCTGCCAGCCTTCCTCAAGGCTCTGTGTTCCCTCCTCTAGTCAGATCAGCGTTCCTCAAGGCTCTGTGTTCCCTCCTCTAGCCCTGCCAGCCTTCCTCAAGGCTCTGTGTTCCCTCCTCTAGCCCTGCCAGCCTTCCTCAAGGCTCTGTGTTCCCTCCTCTAGTCCTGCCAGCCTTCCTCAAAGCTCTGTGTTCCCTCCTCTAGCCCTGCCAGCCTTCCTCAAGGCTCTGTGTTCCCTCCTCTAGTCCTGCCAGCCTTCCTCAAGGCTCTGTGTTCCCTCCTCTAGTCCTGCCAGCCTTCCCCAAGGCTCTGTGTTCCCTCCTCTAGCCCTGCCAGCCTTCCTCAAGGCTCTGTGTTCCCTCCTCTAGTCCTGCCAGCCTTCCTCAAGGCTCTGTGTTCCCTCCTCTAGCCCTGCCAGCCTTCCTCAAGGCTCTGTGTTCCCTCCTCTAGTCCTGCCAGCCTTCCTCAAGGCTCTGTGTTCCCTCCTCTAGCCCTGTCAGCCTTCCTCAAGGCTCTGTGTTCCCTCCTCTAGTCCTGCCAGCCTTCCTCAAGGCTCTGTGTTCCCTCCTCTAGCCCTGCCAGCCTTCCTCAAGGCTCTGTGTTCCCTCCTCTAGCCCTGCCAGCCTTCCTCAAGGCTCTGTGTTCCCTCCTCTAGTCAGATCAGCGTTCCTCAAGGCTCTGTGTTCCCTCCTCTAGCCCTGCCAGCCTTCCTCAAGGCTCTGTGTTCCCTCCTCTAGCCCTGCCAGCCTTCCTCAAGGCTCTGTGTTCCCTCCTCTAGTCCTGCCAGCCTTCCTCAAAGCTCTGTGTTCCCTCCTCTAGCCCTGCCAGCCTTCCTCAAGGCTCTGTGTTCCCTCCTCTAGTCCTGCCAGCCTTCCTCAGGGCTCTGTGTTCCCTCCTCTAGTCCTGCCAGCCTTCCTCAAGGCTCTGTGTTCCCTCCTCTAGTCAGATCAGCCTTCCTCAAGGCTCTGTGTTCCCTCCTCTAGTCCTGCCAGCCTTCCCCAAGGCTCTGTGTTCCCTCCTCTAGCCCTGCCAGCCTTCCTCAAGGCTCTGTGTTCCCTCCTCTAGTCCTGCCAGCCTTCCTCAAGGCTCTGTGTTCCCTCCTCTAGCCCTGCCAGCCTTCCTCAAGGCTCTGTGTTCCCTCCTCTAGCCCTGCCAGCCTTCCTCAAGGCTCTGTGTTCCCTCCTCTAGCCCTGCCAGCCTTCCTCAAGGCTCTGTGTTCCCTCCTCTAGCCCTAACTACCTGGGCAGTAGGGTACCAGCTCTAACTACCTGGGCAGTAGGGTACCAGCTCTAATTACCTGGGCAGTAGGGTACCAGCTCTAACTACCTGGGCAGTACAGTGCAGATGATGAAGACGTAAGTCAGAATGAATCACGTCATTTAATTGAAAGTAAACATTAGTTTCCATCACTTTCTTGACAGTTCCTCAAAATGAAAGTTCTCTGTTTCAGGGTTTCACAGCGTGCCGTTCAGCTACGGCGTTAATTACAAGGTAACCTGACATTATGGTTGTTTTATTTTTAAAGAACCAATTTAAAAACCTGACCGCGACTGCCTTCATAGCTCAGTATCAACAGGTGCGTCCTAGCAGTTACCAAAAGCTTCCATTCTAGCAGTTACCAAAAGCTTCCATCCTAGCAGTTACCAAAAGCTTCCATCCTAAATGTTACCAAAAGCGTCCATCCTAGCAGTTACCAAAAGATTCCATCCTAACAGTTACCAAAAGCTTCCATCCTAGCAGTTACCAAAAGCTTCCATCCTAGCAGTTACCAAAAGCTTCCATCCTAGCAGTTACCAAAAGCTTCCATCCTAGCAGTTACCAAAAGCTTCCATCCTAGCAGTTACCAAAAGCTTCCATCCTAACAGTTACCAAAAGCTTCCATCCTAGCAGTTACCAAAAGCTTCCATCCTAGCAGTTACCAAAAGCTTCCATCCTAACAGTTACCAAAAGCTTCCATCCTAGCAGCTACCAAAAGCTTCCATCCTAACACTACAAGACTTGAATCATTCATCCTAAAGCTATCAGACTGTCGGTGTGTCTCTTTAGGGAAGGGATTGGTTTTCCACATAGACAACCTCTGGATTGGAATGATTTCTTTTAATCCAGTGGCTCTCACCCCTCACTGATGACAGAGACTTTTACAGTCATCACATGGTATGTGGGCGACTAAATGTAAAAGACGGTCACTTTGTACAACGTCCTTAACCAACGCTATTAGGTACCAGTGACAAAGTGAAGCGCTGGCGTCTGTCTGTCTCTTGTATTGTAACTTGTCACCGACCCAAGACGTCTCTCCGTGGCATGAAACCCAGCGTGGAGAGACAATAATCGATTATTAATATCAACCTATAAGGCCTTGAGGTGAAAAATATTAGACGACTCAAGAGACAACCACAAAACGATTATCATGATTAGTATTAAATACTTTTAAATACTGCTAATAATACCGCCATTATAGCTAAAACACCCATTAATTCCTAATCCGCAGCAATAATTACAGTTTGGCTCGGGTTTTTGTCAGGCTCGTTCTGCTTCCTGAGAATAACACAATTTAACACGAGTCCAGAGGCAGAGAGAGAGAGAGAGAGAGACAGAGAGAGAGAGAGAGAGAGAGAGAGAGAGAGAGAGAGAGAGAGAGAGAGAGAGAGAGAGAGAGAGAGAGAGAGAGAGAGAGGTAGAGACAGAGAGACAGAGAGACAGAGAGACAGAGAGAGAGAGGGAGCGGTGGAAAGGAGGAAGGAATCCAGGTTTACATTATTGTTTCCCTCCTCTCCTGTCTTCGTCTATATTTTGAATGCAATCAGTCTCTTTTTGACTGACAGGCATGACGAAGACAGATCATGTTGAATAGAGGAACCGGGGAACAGTCAGGCTTGCATTGGAAGCACTTTATCCTACAGCGTTCCAAATGGAACCCTATTCCCTATATAGTGCACTACTTTAGACCAGAGCCCTGGTTAAAAGTAGTGCACTATATAGAGAATAGGGTGCCATTTCAGACACACACTATCTGTCTGTGACTCTGTGTACAAGTAGATCAAACGTAACGTTGTAGGATATTGTTAAGACGGTATTTACCCTGAACGGTGTCTAATAATGATATGCCTGATTAAGACAACAAGGATATATCTTCCTCCTTCACCCAAATCTCTCCTCATACAGTGGAACTCTGGCATAGAGACACACACACACACACACACACACACACACACACACACACACACACACACACACACACACACACACACACACACACACACACACACACACACACACACACACACACACACACACACACACACACAAACACACACACAGAACTTTGGCACAGCCAGAACAGGGGCTGAGCCTGGTTGTTCATGTGCGGCTTTGTTTTTTCTCTCACAAAAGCACATTTAAATTCCACAGATGGACTTTACTGATACCCTCCTTAGTTGATGTTCAACTTGAAAACATCAATTAAAAAAAGCCTAAATTTGGGCCTATGTACATATAAGATTTCGGTTTTCATTAAAAACAAAATGTGTTTGTCAATTCACAGTTTTATGAAACATTTCCTCCCGTCTATCGCTTGCCAACTCCAAGTTGCATGGCAACAGGGTAGAGCAGTGTCCATAGCCCACCACACACACCTGCTCGCCACCCTACAACACACACGGGGAAACACAGGATCTGCATCCCAAATGCCACTCTATATAGGCTAGTGCACTACTGTTGTGGTGAATAGTGTACCGTTTGGGACAAAGCCAGGAAGGAGCCAACACCAGGAAGGAGCCAACACCAGGAAGTAGCCAACACCAGGAAGTAGCCAACACCAGGAAGAAGCCAACACCAGGAAGGAGCCAACACCAGGAAGAAGCCAACACCAGGAAGTAGCCAACACCAGGAAGTAGCCAACACCAGGATGGAGCCAACACCAGGAAGGAGCCAACTCCGGGAAGTAGCCAACACCAGGAAGTAGCCAACACCAGGAAGTAGCCAACACCAGGAAAGAGCCAACACCAGGAAGTAGCCAACACCAGGAAAGAGCCAACACCAGGAAGTAGCCACACCAGGAAGGAGCCAACACCAGGAAGTAGCCAACACCAGGAAGGAGCCAACACCAGGAATGAGCCAACACCAGGAAGTAGCCAACACCAGGAAGGAGCCAACACCAGGAAGTAGCCAACACCAGGAAGTAGCCAACACCAGGAAGTAGCCAACACCAGGAAGTAGCCAACTCCGGGAAGGAGCCAACACCAGGAAGTTGCCAACACCTGGAAGTAGCCAACACCAGGAAGTAGCCAACACCTTTAATAGCAGTTGGGATATGAGAGCTTAGGCTACTACAAGATAAAAACATGGAAGTACCCAACAGGTAGCGGCAGGTAGCCTAGTGGTTAGAGTGTTGGGCTAGTCACCAAAAGGTTGCTAGATCGAATCCCCGAGCTGACAAGGTAAAAAATCTGTTGTTCTGCCACTGAACAAGGCACTTAACCCACTGTTCCCTGGTAGGCTGTCATTGAAAATAAGAATTTGTTCTTAACTGACTTTCCTAGTTAAATAAAAATGAACACATTTAATAAGCAGTTGAGATGTTGAAACCACAGTGAGGTATCCAGGTAATGAATTATGGGTCATTATATTTTAGGATGATCCCTATAATATGAAATCTTTCAAGCAGAGTTCCCCTAGTGGCGGCAAGCTATTTGGCCCCCCGAGTATTTTTATTTAAGTTCACATTTTTATTGTTGGACATAAAAGACTGTAAAAACACCAGGAAATCAGCTCCAAGTGATTTTAATTTAAGAAAATCTGTTCCCAAGTATTCCCACGCAAAATAGAGAGACGTGATCGTATACAAATGTAAGCAAGGTTTGAAATGATTACGTTTTAGTCCATTTATTATATATGTTTGGGCTTCTTGCGGTCAATTTGGAGACTACAAATGAGTTGTAATTATGTGCTGGCCCCGTGACCATACGCTCAAGAAAAATTAGACCCACGGCTAAATCTAGTTGATGATTCCTGTTCCACTGTGTGTCTTATTTCAATATGTAAAGCCTGATCCAACTCCTGGTAGACTAGGCCTATACATTGGCATTAAGCTTGTCATCCACACACACCACACTCAGGCCTAATTAGAGACAGGAAGCAGTGTATCAGCAGTACGGTCTAAGAAAACATTTAACTCATTCAACATCTCCCAAAACACAGCCAACCAGGACAAAGTGCTTTCCATGCCAGAATCCTTTAATAAATGTAAACAAACTGTTATTGTCTTTTATATAGGCCTTTCCTTTAGACACAGATTAAAACACATCATAATGTCCACTGGTATGATGTATGTTTGTTTAGCAAATAAAATGTTGATATAGTGGTGCATGGAAATATGATACTGCAAAGTCACATGAGATAGCCTACCGACAGAGAGAAATTGCCTACCGGCAGAGAGAAATAGCCTACCGACAGAGAGAACTAGCTTACCGACAGAGATAAATAGCCTACCGACAGAGAGAAATAGTCTACCGACAGAGAGAACTAGCTTACCGACAGAGATAAATAGCCTACCGACAGAGAGAAATAGTCTACCAACAGAGAGAAATAGCCTACCGACAGAGGCTATTTTTGAAAGGTATCACTAAGAACTGCAAATGTGTTGCTAAGGCTCTCCACTTTCTGGAGGACCGAGTTTTGAAATCAGTGGAATGCCCGGTGGAAGCAGAGTATGATAGCTATACTGTTGTATAAAACACCGGTCTCCGGATTACATCTTCAAACTAAGGGCAACCATGGCATCCGTGACAGAGAGGGAGAAGAGTAAGGGAGTCTAGCTAGCTACATTTTCAGATATTATATGTTTTTAATTTTGTCAGAAAGTCATTTTCATTGCAAGTTAAAGCATACTGTTAGCTAGCTAGCGTTAGCTGGCTGGCTCGCTAGCTAACGTTAAGTGTATGATCTGTGTAGTAATATTATTCGTATCTCAGAGCCATTTTGTATTGCTAGTTATAGCACAATGTTTGATAGCTAGTTAACGTTGATCCTATTAGTTGCATTGCTTCAGCTACCTGTAGATTCATGCAGGGTAGTAACGTTATGACTTGGGATTGGTTCATTGTTTAGCTAGCTAGCAATCTACATGTCTAAACAAAAAGATTCCACTATGCAAGTAACCATTTCACTGTACCGTTTACACCTTCTGTATCCTGTGCATGTGACAAATAAACATAGATGTTATTTGATATAGTGTTATAGTGTTTACCAGAGATGGTAATGTGAAGAACAACATGACCTACACCAAAGTCAGATTAGGATGTAACGTTATGTCCGAGTTCTAAAATTCTCCGGTAGAATGCCCTGCTGTTATTTAGTCACACTCACAACCGTTAGTTATATTCTGTAATTGGCTCGCCATTAACTTGTAAATAATGATTGTTGTGAGTTTATTTTCCTGTAAAAATAAATACAAATTAGCTAAACGTAGGACGTTGTCAGATATATGTTATGGTTATTATTTGAACTGGCTAGCCAGTTAACGTAACGTTAGCTAGCTAGCTAACATGCTAACAAGCTAACATGCTAACAAGCTAACATGCTAACAAGCTAACATGCTAACAAGCTAGAAACGAACCAAAACATTGTTAAGAAAGTTGCTTTAAGTTGCCTGGTTTTCTAGATTGACATTTAATCAATAATTTTTTTAACGGATGGGTTTATTGGTGTTAAAATACACCAGTTATGCTATTTTGGAACCACCAGGCTGCTGACGTCATGCAGCCGGTGGTTTTTTGTGTTTCTACTTTTTCACGACCGACAAGTTTGACGTCGGACGACAATAGAATGTTCATGATGTCACTGCGACAACTGTCTACAGACATGTCGTTTGACGTACTATAAACCGGCCTTTAGTCTTCAAATCTTTGGTCGTTTAGTACACTACCGTACTCACTCTGTTTATCACATGGCCTCACACGTGAATCCTTAAAGAGATGGGTGGAGCTGAGGCTTAAGAGGGTGTGAATGATGTTGAATGGGTGTAGACAAAGAAGAGCTCTCCAGTAGGTACCAAAACATTTAAGGGCCATTTTCAAAAAAAGTGGGGTTACAATTTTATCAACTTTCAAAGCAGAATTACATCCCCATTGTTCCTCAA
Organism: Salvelinus alpinus; assembly: GCF_045679555.1. NCBI lineage: Eukaryota > Metazoa > Chordata > Actinopteri > Salmoniformes > Salmonidae > Salvelinus > Salvelinus alpinus. The sequence goes on along the minus strand of NC_092086.1, from coordinate 113,953,627 downwards.
ATGTAGTATTTGATATACCATTTTCTAGCTCAGAGTCTATACTTTTATCCAACGTAAAAAAACACAATTTCAAATTTTGCTAAATAAAACAGATTCGAGCCGGTCGATCACATATAGCCTACCTACAGAGAGATATATCCTACCTACAGAAAGAGATATCCTACCTACAGAGATATATAGCCTACCTACAGAGATATAGCCTACCTACAGAGATATATAGCCTACCTACAGAGATATAGCCTACCTACAGAGATATATAGCCTACCTACAGAGATATATAGCCTACCTACAGAGATATATCCTACCTAAGGAGATATATAGCCTACCTACAGAGAGATATATCCTACCTACAGATAGATATAGCCTACCTACAGAGATATAGCCTACCTACAGAGATATATAGCCTACCTACAGAGATATATAGCCTACCTACAGAGATATATAGCCTACCTACAGAGATATTAACTACCTACAGAGATATATAGCCTACCTACAGAGATATATAGCCTACCTACAGAGATATAGTCTACCTACAGAGATATATAGCCTACCTACAGAGATATAGCCTACCTACAGAGATATATAGTCTACCTACAGAGAGATATAGCCTACCTACAGAGATATAGTCTACCTACAGAGATAAATTATAATGCAATGTCTATTCCACAACACCAACATTTCTGCTAATGTGCTACAGAGACAAAAGAGTGAACTGCATGCCACAAAGGCCTACAAACAACAACAGCGTAAACAAAATTCTTCATCATCTCTCTTGGTCTGAATGCTTGTTTATCATCATCCGGTAAGCAGAACATAATTCACTAATGGTTCCTATTCTAGGGGCATTGTGGGAATGAATACAAAACGTATCCTCATCACAACGTCTTGTTTCTTCTCCCGTTTCCTATTAGCCCTGTGTGGAATGTCATTCATCTATTTACCCTATGACCTATGAGCACGGCGTAATAATGCACATTCCTCACGCCGGCTGGTTAACCTATGGGTTCACTTTTGCAAGTATCACCTTCCTCTTTCTCAACCAATGAGGGGTGTAAATGTTCGGGATGTATTTACATGTTAACTTACCCTTGTTCTCTCACTTGCTTATTTTTTATTTTATTTTTTTTGCAACAGTTTGACAACCATCCACTTCCTCACCACCAACAGCTATAATACCTTTAAGAACCCGTCATTGGAATCCCCCCCCCCCCCCCCCGCGGTGGGGTTCCAATGCCAGGGGGGGGCTAGCTGCAACCACATCATCTGACTCCGAGGATCTCCCCTCAGAGACGAGGCCATTCCCCTCAAACCATTGAATAAAAATGTCATATTGAATTCCGTCTTTATAGTTCATTCGGTTTAAACCTGTACTAGATTGGACTGGGTGTAGTATAACACGCTACATACACCTGCTGTCACTACCCAAACCGGTTCTACACATCCACATGAAGGGAAATTACATTTTAAAACACTATTTCTGCTCCTGTGCTACAGACAAAAGACTAAGGCAACAAACCCCGTAGACCCTACAAAACAACAACTAAAAATGCATCGTCGCTGACATTCAAACCCCACAGCTGACATGCTACACCTGCTGCTACTACCCAGAGAGGAAAGATGCCTGAGTCTTCACTGAGGCCTGCTGTTACTACCCAGAGAGGAAAGATGCCTGAGTCTTCACTGAGGACTGCTGTTACTACCCAGAGAGGAAAGATGCCTGAGTCTTCACTGAGGCCTGCTGTTACTACCCAAAGAGGAAAGATGCCTGAGTCTTCACTGAGGCCTGCTGCTACTACCCAGAGAGGAAAGATGCCTGAGTCTTCACTGAGGCCTGCTGTTACTACCCAGAGAGGAAAGATGCCTGAGTCTTCACTGAGGCCTGCTGCTACTACCCAGAGAGGAAAGATGCCTGAGTCTTCACTGAGGCCTGCTGTTACTACCCAGAGAGGAAAGATGCCTGAGTCTTCACTGAGGACTGCTGTTACTACCCAGAGAGGAAAGATGCCTGAGTCTTCACTGAGGCCTGCTGTTACTACCCAAAGAGGAAAGATGCCTGAGTCTTCACTGAGGCCTGCTGTTACTACCCAGAGAGGAAAGATGCCTGAGTCTTCACTGAGGACTGCTGTTACTACCCAGAGAGGAAAGATGCCTGAGTCTTCATTGAGGCCTGCTGTTACTACCCAAAGAGGAAAGATGCCTGAGTCTTCACTGAGGCCTGCTGTTACTACCCAAAGAGGAAAGATGCCTGAGTCTTCACTGAGGCCTGCTGTTACTACCCAGAGAGGAAAGATGCCTGAGTCTTCACTGAGGCCTGCTGTTACTACCCAGAGAGGAAAGATGCCTGAGTCTTCACTGAGGCCTGCTGTTACTACCCAGAGAGGAAAGATGCCTGAGTCTTCACTGAGGCCTGCTGTTACTACCCAGAGAGGAAAGATGCCTGAGTCTTCACTGAGGCCTGCTGTTACTACCCAGAGAGGAAAGATGCCTGAGTCTTCACTGAGGCCTGCTGTTACTACCCAGAGAGGAAAGATCCCTGAGTCTTCACTGAGGCCTGCTGTTACTACCCAGAGAGGAAAGATGCCTGAGTCTTCACTGAGGCCTGCTGTTACTACCCAGAGAGGAAAGATGCCTGAGTCTTCACTGAGGCCTGCTGTTACTACCCAGAGAGGAAAGATGCCTGAGTCTTCACTGAGGCCTGCTGTTACTACCCAGAGAGGAAAGATGCCTGAGTCTTCACTGAGGCCTGCTGTTACTACCCAGAGAGGAAAGATGCCTGAGTCTTCACTGAGGCCTGCTGTTACTACCCAGAGAGGAAAGATCCCTGAGTCTTCACTGAGGCCTGCTGTTACTACCCAGAGAGGAAAGATGCCTGAGTCTTCACTGAGGCCTGCTGTTACTACCCAGAGAGGAAAGATGCCTGAGTCTTCACTGAGGCCTGCTGTTACTACCCAGAGAGGAAAGATCCCTGAGTCTTCACTGAGGCCTGCTGTTACTACCCAGAGAGGAAAGATGCCTGAGTCTTCCCTGAGGCCTGCTGTTACTACCCAGAGAGGAAAGATGCCTGAGTCTTCACTGAGGCCTGCTGTTACTACCCAGAGAGGAAAGATGCCTGAGTCTTCACTGAGGCCTGCTGTTACTACCCAGAGAGGAAAGATGCCTGAGTCTTCACTGAGGCCTGCTGCTACTACCCAGAGAGGAAAGATGCCTGAGTCTTCACTGAGGCCTGCTGTTACTACCCAGAGAGGAAAGATGCCTGATTCTTCACTGAGGCCTGCTGCTACTAACCAGAGAGGAAAGATGCCTGAGTCTTCCCTGAGGCCTGCTGTTTAAAGACACATCAGGCCTCCTCAGCTATGTACTGAGTGGGAGGTCCATTGAAGCCAGAAAAATCACATGTAAACCCACTACTATCACACGGAGTCAATAGCAACAGAGATATTCACAACTTAAAGGGTTATCAATAATAATGTATGATGTATGTTTTGTAGCGGTAAGGTAGCCTAGTGGTTAGAGCATTGGGCCAGTAACTGAAAGGTTGCTGGATCGAATCCCCGAGCTGACAATCTGTTGTTCTGCCCCAAGGCAGAATGACGCTAGGCCGTCATTGTAAATAAGAATTTGTTCTTAACTGACATGCCTGATTAAATGTAAATTTAAAAAATACAGATGTACAATGAGACCCTTATATTCTTAATATCTGATAAACAAAGCTAAATATAATCTGCAATAATATAAATAGTCCTTGTAAGTAAGAGGGGGAAAAAAATACACATTGAAGCTAAAAAACGATAGTAACATGTTCAAACAACATATGCAGTATCCACAGCTGTAATTGTGTTATTTAAATGAGCTGAGATTGACATACTTGAGCCTGCAAAATGTCCACTTCCTAGAGAGGTTGGTCCGTGTTTACCACTAACAGGAGGAGAGAACATCTGAAAGACAAGAAACAGTACTTTACAATAGACACCCTTATTGCTTAAAAGTTCAATCTTAAATATATCAATAAATAGGGCATGTAGTGTTTTTTTGTCAAATCGTATTATCACGTTTTGAAATAACTATAATAATAGCCTTCTGCTATAGAATAAGTATAATTGTGGTCTATGATGGAAACCCCAAGCCAACTTCAACTGAGTGCTGAACACCAATACTGTACTGGTACTTTCCCTGATTGGCTATCTGTGCTGCATATGGTCATCCATATTGACCAATAGCAGTGTCTTCTAATTCTACTGCATCCTTAAAATGATAGTGTACTCCCCAGAAATAATAGCAATATGAAAACTGTAATTATTAATAACGTCTACATCGCTGTAAATACACTGACCAAAAAAAAGATGTCTGGATTAGCAAATATCAAATGTATTTCTGATACATAAAAGTGATTTATATATATTTTTTTCTCACAAACAGCTAGAAGTTGACTAAAAGTAGCGATCATTATTGGTTCAAGAAACATGGCCGAGAGGCACGTTTCCTGTCCCAACTTCCCGAACACACAGCGTTATAAAGACAAATATTTGCCACGTCTAGAACGGGTCGGAATAAAGTCAATTATCCGTTATTCATAACATGAAATAAAATCATCAACATTGGAAAAGTAACGACTATATGTTAAAGCTGATATATATTATCGTGGGCTACTCCCGCATGCAGTTATGTTACTGGGACTGATCTACTGACAGAGAGAGCTGTCACTAGAATTATGCATAAAAAGACAGGAGTTTAAAACTTATTTAAAAAAGGTCTATTCTAGGACAGAATGAAACAAGAAAAAAATACTTAAAATGGGATATACTACCATTGATGTTGGGAACATTTTCAAATCGCTGTTTCGCATCTATAGAAACAACACAATTACTAATGCAATATCATATTTCTCTGCACATGTTTTGGGAAAAATAGAAAACACAATTAGGATACTATAACTTGCTTAAATCATATGTTTTACGTTGAGTTAAAGACGTACAGAAAAAAACACTTTTAAAGAAATACATCACAATGAATAACAAAAACATTAGTCTATCTATGCCATACAAATAAAAAATTTAAACAGTCGCCGGTAGGTCGGTGCCGTGGTTGTGGTCATTGCAATATTAAACAATTGCTTACCGCACTGAAATCCAATAAGTCGCTTAGTTCTTTGTCTGTCCCTAAGGCAGCCATTCGCTGTTGGTGATGCATTTTAGCAAAATCACACAAACCTAAAAACATGGAAACAAATTGCGGTCAGAGGACGCCAGTTCTCGCACGGATGGGAGGGGGACCGACTATTAGATCTTCCTCAAAATCCAGACGACCTGGAGCCGAGTCGCGCAAGATTCCACTTTGCATTTAAACCTATTCTCTCTCAGCGCATCCTTGTGCAACAGGAGGTTTAGGATAAAATGTATGAATCGGGTGAAATAAAATAGAGAGAAAATTGGCATAGAAATGTTTCCCCAAATCCACGTCGAGCTGTGCTAATGGCAGTTTAGCCAGAGATCAAGAAGTGACAATCCTGTGCATATACAAATAAATACATAAACGCTATAAAGACCGCGGAAAATGTATATAAAGCGGACTTTATAAAAAATAGTCAACACATGCAGTGAAAGTAGGTCTGAACGTTTATAAATATCCGTTTGTAAATGGAATGTGATCATTGACAGAACTTTTATTCATTTCCAGCTTCCACTCGTCCGAGTTTGAGCCCCATGTGTGTGTGCCACAGAACAGTAATACCGTTGGTTTCTACAGCCACCTAGCTACCTTTTAATATATCGATTCCTGCACTTTTGCTGACAGCAATTGGTGGGGTGAAATGTACATTTACAAGGAGGAAAATTGATAAACGTTGTTGACATTGCAAAACATTTTTTGTTGTTGTAAATGTTTTATTGACTGATTGGTTTAGAAGGCAGATATAATTGTGTTCGAGTGCGTACTGTCAACGGAAACGTGCGAGCGGGTGTGTGAAGGTCTATCTGTTTGTCAACATTTCAAACCATCCAAATTCTTGGCACATAAACGATGATATTGGGTCGATATGAAAACAAACATTTCTTTGACATCGATAGTTGGCTATATTATTATTTAATTTTTTTAAACATTGAAATATTTTTGTTATTACAAGATAACAACGCCCAAATTCACTCGTTCAATTTATAATCATGGGGTTAGGTCTGCAGCATAGCTGGTAAACCTAGTCTTTCTTCAATGATGATGATGACAAGACAGACAATGTTATTGAGACAATGTATGAAAATATAGCTAAGGCTATAGTTGTATTTTGGCATCAAGACAAAAGTGTGCTATTCTATCAGATCAAATGTGCAGGTTGAAATATTTGACGTTACATAATGATGCTACCTACCCTCGTAAGCCTGTTTTCAGAGCTAGGGGGGCTAGCACAGCTAACGTGGACTGGCTAACTTTTGCCGCGAAATAACGTGATGAAGCGTGCCTGTTTTGAGGGCTTGGGAAAAGGGCTGGGATATAAGGACATGAGTCTTTGGAAATGACAACTCCGAACCGTCCCAACTATGCGTGGCGTGTTTGATTGATCAATCCATATTGATGTCTTTGTCTGCGGCCAATAGAAAAGTTTTAGCGGAGACGGGCTGTCAGTCTGTCAATCTTGCGATGCGGGAGAAAAGCACAGGAGCCAGCAGACAGACACAGAAGGGAAACGAGTCTAACTTGGCAGACAAATAGTTTCATGCAGTTGCACATCCGGCATGTCGCTAATTGTTCTTGTTGTAAAGAAGTTGCACCAACATAAAAAAAATAAAAATAAATTACCTTGGTTTGATATGTTTACGTAATCCACACAAGTGTATCTCTCTTACTTGCTCTCGGTGTTTAACTAAGCAAAACTGACGACTGCCTGCGCTAGCAAGGGCTAGCCAAAATCTTTATCCGATAACGATGTTAGCGGCTACATTTGTTTTGAAACACTAATAGGCTTTCCGGTTAGGGTCAACTTGCAGCAAAACGTAGTTGTACATCCAGGTGGTGCCTTAAACTTGGACAGTTTAGCTTGTTTTCAGATTCAATGCAGTTATCTACCAAGCTAGCTGGCTACTTTCCATTGCTCTGGTCTAGCCTAGCTCAGCGTTGTCGCGTGTGTCACACAGGCGCATGCATCACTGTCGCTCGTTCTGTCCACATCCGGGAACCTACGTCATCCTCTAAGTGTGGTGACGTCGACCTGGTGCTGATGAGAAATGTTTTGAAGTTGGAGAATAACTGTTTTGTGCAAAATAGTCATTTATATTTAGTTGTACAAGTTTATAAAATCAGTTTGGCTCTGAAATGTGATCACTGTATTTGACAGAGGGATGGTTGCATTTTTTTGCCCATCTTTCCTAATCACATAGTCAACCTCACTTTTTTTCTGATGTATTTTTAATGTGGATTTCAATTTATTAATGGGGTGTATTGCTTTTTAAAAACCTATGTTAATGTTTTTGTTATTTGAATTAAACGTTTAA
>NC_092086.1:113933649-113938649 GCF_045679555.1 Salvelinus alpinus | reverse complement strand
CAGGGACTGACCAGGACCAACCCTGCTTAGCTTCAGAAGCAAGCCAGCAGTGGTATGCAGGGTGGTATGCTGCTGGCTTAATGACATCACAGTACCCCATAATGACATCACAATACCCCATAATGACATCACGATACCCCATAATGACATCACAGTACCCCATAATGACATCACAATACCCCATAATGACATCACGATACCCCATAATGACATCACAATACCCCATAATGACATCACAGTACCCCATAATGACATCACAGTATCCCATAATGACATCACAGTACCCCATAATGACATCACAATACCCCATAATGACATCACGATACCCCATAATGACATCACAGTACCCCATAATGACATCACAGTACCCCATAATGACATCACAGTACCCCATAATGAAAAAAGGTTTTTAGATATTTTTGCACATTTATAAAAATTTAAAAAAATAAAGAAATATTTACTGAATTATTCAGACCCTTTGCTATGAGACTAAATTGATTTTCGGTGCCACCTGTTTCCATTGATCATCCTTAAATGTTTTTTCAACTTGATTGGAATCCATTTGAGGTAAATTCAATTGGTTGGACATGATTTGGAAAGGCACACACCTGTCTATATAAGGTTCCACAGTTGACAGTGCATGTCAGAGCAAAAACCAAGCCATGAGGTTGAAGGAAATGTCTGTAGAGCTCTGAGACAGGATTGTGTTGAGGCACAGATCTGGGGAAGGGTACCAAAACATTTCTGCAGCATTGAAGGTCCCCAAGAACACAGTGGCCTCCATCATTCTTAATGGAAGAAGTTCTGAACCTCCAAGACTCTTCCTAGAGCTGGCCGACCCGCCAAACCGAGCATTCGGGGGAGAAGGACCTTGGTCAGGGAGGTGAACAAGAAGCTGATGGTCACTCTGACAGAGCTCCAGAGTTCCGCTGTGGAGATGGGAGAACCTTCCAGAAGAACAACCATCTCTGCAGCACACCACCAATCAAATCAAATCAAATCAAATGTATTTATATAGCCCTTCTTACATCAGCTGATATCTCAAAGTGCTGTACAGAAACCCAGCCTAAAACCCCAAACAGCAAGCAATGCAGGTGTAGAAGCACGGTGGCTAGGAAAAACTAGAAAGGCCCAAACCTAGGAAGAAACCTACAGAGGAACCAGGCTATGAGGGGTGGCCAGTCCTCTTCTGGCTGTGCCGGGTGGAGATTATAACAGAACATGGCCAAGATGTTCAAATGTTCATAAATGACCAGCATGGTCAAATAATAATAATCACAGTAGTTGTCGAGGGTGCAGCAAGTCAGCACCTCAGGAGTAAATGTCAGTTGGCTTTTCATAGCCGATCATTAAGAGTATCTCTACCGCTCCTGCCAATCAGACCTTTATGGTAGAGTGGCCAGACGGAACCCACTTCTCAGTAAATGGCACATGACAGCCTGCTTGGAGTTTGCCAAAAGGCACCTAAAGGACTCAGACCATGAGAAACAAGATTCTCTGGTCTGATGAAACCAAGATTCAACTCTTTGGCCTGAATGCCAAGATAACATTTTTAACTAGGCAAGTCAGTTAAGAAAAAATTCTTATTTAAAATGACGGCCTACCGGGGAACAGTGGGTTAACTGCCTTGTTCAGGGGCGGAACAACAGATTTTTACCTTGTCAGCTCAGGGATTCGACCCAGCAACCTCTTGGTTACTGACCCTCTAACCACTAGACTACCTGCCGCCAAGAGACACAGCTGGGGGAAACCTGGCACCATCCCTACGGTGAAGAATGGTGTTTGCAGCGTCATGCTGTGGGGATGTATTTCAGCGGCAGGGACTGGTAGACTAGTCAGGATTGAAGGAAAGATGAACAAAGCAAAGCACAGAGAGATCCTTGATGAAAACCTGCTCCAGAGCGCTCAGGACCTCAGACTGGGGTGAAGGCTCACCTTCCAACAGGACAACGACCCTAAGCACACAGCCAAGACAACGCAGGAGTGGCTTCGGGACAAGGAACAAGTCCCTGAATTTCCTTGAGTGGCCCAGCCAGAGCCCGGACTTGAACCCGATCAAACATCTCTGGAGAGACCTGAAAATATCTGCGCAATGACACTCCCCATCCAACCTGACAGAGCTTGAGAGGATCTGCATAGAAGAATGGGAGAAACTCCCCAAATACAGGTGTGCCAAGCTTGTAGCGTCATACCCAAGGAGACTCAAGGCTGTAATTGCTGCCAAAGGTGCTTCAACAAAGTACTGAGTAAAGGGTCTGAATACTTATGTAAATGTGATATTTTGCAAAAATGTCTAAAAACATGTTTTTGCTTTGTCATTATTGTGTGTAGATTGATGAGGGGAAAAAAATGTTTAATCCATTTTAGAATAAGACTGTAACCTAACAAAATGTGTAAAAAGGGGTCTGGAAAAGGGGTCTGAATACTTTTCGAATGCACTGTATATTACTGTATGCAGGAAGACAAATTCTCCGAAAGGAACAATTTACACATAACACCGAAGACAGGATGTTGATTGATTGTCTGTTGGAGGTTTAGGCATGAAGAGTTATAGAACTAGCCCATAATGACATCACAATACCCCATAATGACATCACAATACCCCATAATGACATCACAATACCCCATAATGACATCACAATACCCCATAATGACAAAGTGAAAAAAGGTTTTTACACATTTATAGAACTAGCAGGTGTAAAGAGAGAAAACTATTCTAGATAATCAGTGATGAGTACACACTGTGCCTTAAGAAGAAGCTAAAAAGTGTTTCAAAGTTCTTGAAATTTTTCATATTGACTGACCTTCATGTCTTAATTCTTGCGACTACAGGGGGTGCTGTTCCGAATTAGCATTTTGTCGTCTCCAAATTAAACTGCCTAGTACTCAATTCTTGCTCGTACAATATGCATATTATTAATTCTATTGGATAGAAAAAACTTTCTAGTTTCATACAACGTTGAAATTATGCCTGTGGGTGACCCAGAACTCTTTCTACAGCGAAATCCATGACAGACAGTGAAAGGTCTGAGAGCGAAGCTCTGGTTTCAGATCAGTTTTTAAGGTCTCTGTCTATCCTATGGAACGACACGAACTGCACCCGCCTTCCCCTGGATGTCAGTAACCAATGAGAAGTGGAATGGGCCTTCTAGGTAGCTCTCAGAGGTTATAAAAGACCAAGGAGTGAGAGTAGCCCCCCTTTCGACGCTCGCCCTTACGCATGAAGGGACCTCCGGATGCCATTTTCACAGGCTCGGTTATCAACTTGAAATGTATCCGTCTGTAATTTAATTCGATATAGGACTTAGAAACATCATAAGGTAGTTAATTTAAACAGTTTTATAGCAATTTATATCCGTTTAGTGCGATTTTGATGCATTTCTATGTGAAGCACCGGGCACATTTCGGGGTCCTGGTTGAACGTTAGCGGGCATTTAGACGGACAAAGGACATCTTTCGACCAAAAGAAGATTATACCCAAGAAAGAATACATTGCCCAAGAATCCGATGGAAAATCACCTCATAGTAAGTAATATTTAATATGATAAATCGTTGTTCTGTCGAAATATTTTAAACGCATATATCGCCATTTTGTTTTCTATCCCTTCGCTTGGCGAACCCTGTATTGCACAGTAAGGATAATTTTAGAAATGTAAATCAGCGATTGCATTAAGAACTAATTTGTCTTTCGATTCCTGTCAACCCTGTATTTTTTAGTCAAGTATATGATTAGCTTTCAATTAAACTAGATCACTCTGATAGATGACGTCAGACATATTGAGGCTTGATTTCCTAGTATTTTTATTGTGTAACCACGGTTTTGTATGGCTAAATATGCACCTTTTCGAACAAACTGTATATGTATGTTGTAAAATGATGTTACAGGAGTGTCATCGGAAGAATTCTGAGAAGGTTAGTGAAAAAATTAATATATTTTGGCGGTGATTACGTTATAGCGCTCTTTGGCTGGAATCGATGCTCTGGTAACGTTTGCACATGTGGTATGCTAACTTATCGATTTATTGTGTTTTCGCTGAAAAACGCTTAGAAAATCTGAAATATGGTCTGAAATCACAAGAACTGGGTCTTTCCATTGCTATGCTTTGTCTATTTTTATGAAATGTTTTATGATGAGTAAATTGGTCATACACGTTGCTCTATCTAGTAATTCTAGTCGATTTGTGATGGTCGGTGCAATTGTAAACTGTGATTTCTACCTGAAATATGCACTTTTTTCTAACAAAAACTATCCTATACCATGAATATGTTATCAGACTGTCATCTGATGGTTTTTTTTATAGGTTATTGGCTATCAATATCTTAGTTGAGCCGAATTGGTGATAGCACCTGAAGGAGTAAGAAACTGATGGAGTTAGAATAGTGGTGTATTTTGCTAACGTGTTTAGCTAATAGATTTACATATTTTGTCTTCCCTGTAAAACATTTTAAAAATCTGAAATGGTGGCTTTATTCACAAGATCTGTATCTTTCATCTGGTGTCTTGGACTTGTGATTTAATGATATTTAGATGCTACTATCTACTTGTGAAGCTATGCTAGCTATGCTAATCAGTGTGTGGGGGGTGGGGGGTGCTCCCGGATCCGGGATTGATACTCGTGAAAGGTTAAAGTAACGATGGACTGTCGTTCCTCTTTGCTTATTTGAGCTGTTCTTGCCATAATATGGACTTGGTCTTTTACCAAACAGGGCTCTCTTCTGCATACCATCCCTACCTTGTCACAACACAACTGATTGGCTCAAACGCATTAAGAAGGAAAGAAATTCCACAAATTAACTTTTAACACACCTTGTTAATTGAATTGCATTCCAGGTGATTACCTCATGAATGCTGGTTGAGAGAATGCCAAGAGTGTGCAAAGCTGTCATCAAGGCAACTGGTGGCTACTTTGAAGAATCTAAAATATAAAATATAGTTTGATTTGTTTAACACTTTTTTGGTTACTACATGATTCCATATGTGTTATTTCATAGTTTTGATG
>NC_092086.1:113918649-113928649 GCF_045679555.1 Salvelinus alpinus | reverse complement strand
AGAGGGAGGAGAGGAAGGAGAGGGAGGAGAGGGAGGAGAGGAAGGAGAGGGAGGAGAGGGAGGAGAGGGAGGAGAGGGAGGGATGCTCTCTTTAAAATAAGATGTATCTTTTTGAAGCAGCAAGTAGGACCAGAGGGTTGAGAAGCAGCTTCATTTTCCTCCACATGTGGAAGGAACAAATGGAACCCTATTCCCTATGTAGTGTACTACTTTAGACCAGAGCCCTATGGAACCCTATTCCCTATATATAGTGCACTACTTTAGACCAGAGCCCTATGGAACCCTATTCCCTATATAGTGCACTACATTAGACCAAAGCCCAATGGAACCCTATTCCCTATATATAGTGCACTACATTAGACCAAAGCCCTATGGAACCATATTCCCTATATATAGTGCACTACATTAGACCAAAGTCCTATGGAACCATATTCCCTATATATAGTGCACTACATTAGACCAAAGTCCTATGAGCCCTGTTCAAAAGTAGTGCACTATGTAGGGAATAGGGTGACATTTGGGCTTCATTTGTGATTGAAAGAAGCAGCCTCATTTCACCCCCACATGCAACCCAGGCGTTAGAGACGCTGTTAAACAAAGTGCTCACCACTTCAGTGCTGGTTAGTTGTTTTGTATTACGTACTGTATAACTAACCTTTTGAAAATGGGATAAACTTTTGAAGAAATATTTAGCTAACACAGTTAGTAGATCATCTTATTCTACATTTTTCTAAACTGGAGAAAGGCAGGAACGAGTCACAAAATGCTACCGCTGACGTTCGACATCAGAGGACATCTGAAAATGTACGCTGCTGTCATACAATTATCATCGGGGGTTTATTTTGCGGCGGCCTGGCGGCTAGCGGCCAGTGACCATGGGATGAAGGGTAATTATAAAGGCTGTTTCTGGCCACGGTCGAGAAAGAGAGGACACTGGGAAGAAGATGAACTCAGACAAAAGCTGCTTTGTTTTTTTCCCAAGATCACAAACTAGCAACAGAGCTGTTTAGGAGAGGCTGGTTTACCGCTCGGCCCAGAGCGGGCAGGGACAGGGGCAGGGACAGGGACAGGGGCAGAGGCAGGGACAGGGACAGGGACAGGGACAGGGACAGGGGCAGAGGCAGGGACAGGGCAGAGGCAGGGACAGGGACAGGGGCAGGGACAGGGCAGAGGCAGGGGCAGAGGCAGGGACAGGGGCAGAGGCAGGGACAGGGACAGGGGCAGGGACAGGGCAGAGGCAGAGGCAGGGACAGGGGCAAGGGCAAGGGCAGGGACAGGGGCAGGGACAGGGGCAGAGGCAGGGACAGGGGCAGAGGCAGGGACAGGGGCAGAGGCAGGGACAGGGGCAGGGACAGGGGCAGAGGCAGGGACAGAGGCAGAGGCAGGGACAGGGGCAGAGGCAGGGACAGAGGCAGGGACAGAGGCAGAGGCAGAGGCAGGGACAGGGACAGGGACAGGGACAGGGACAGGGACAGGGACAGGGACAGGGACAGGGACAGGGACAGGGACAGGGACAGGGACAGGGACAGGGGAGCGAGCAGGGGAGCAGGCTGCATCCTCGGTCTTTAGCAAATTTAGACTCGGTAGCAGCGGGTAGAAACCATCCTGACCTGTAATTAAAGAACCATCATGGCCCAGCTGAACAACAGAATAAAGGGCTGGACCCACCAGTGGGTTTTCTCTGGTCTCTCTGGTTTCAGGTCCTGCAGTCTTGAGAGGGAGCGACCACCTGCCCACTACTGTCTCCTTTAATTAACCAGTCAGCCATATCTGGATCAGGGTTAACCCTATATCTCACAGGCCTGTATCTGAATCAGGGTTAACCCTACATCTCACAGGCCTGTATCAGAATCAGGGTTTACCCTACATCTCACAGGCCTGTATCTGAATCAGGGTTAACCCTACATCTCACAGGCCTGTATCTGAATCAGGGTTAACCCTACATCTCACAGGCCTGTATCTGAATCAGGGTTTACCCTACATCTCACAGGCCTGTATCTGAATCAGGGTTAACCCTACATCTCACAGGCCTGTATCTGAATCAGGGTTAACCCTACATCTCACAGGCCTGTATCTGAATCAGAGTTTACCCTACATCTCACAGGCCTGTATCTGAATCAGGGTTTACCCTACATCTCACAGGCCTGTATCTGAATCAGGGTTTACCCTACATCTCACAGACCTGTATCTGAATCAGGGTTAACCTGACATCTCACAGGCCTGTATCTGAATCAGGGTTAACCCTACATCTCACAGGCCTGTATCAGAATCAGGGTTTACCCTACATCTCACAGGCCTGTATCAGAATCAGGGTTTACCCTACATCTCACAGGCCTGTATCAGAATCAGGGTTTACCCTACATCTCACAGGCCTGTATCAGAATCAGGGTTTACCCTACATCTCACGGGCCTGTATCAGAATCAGGGTTTACCCTACATCTCACAGGCCTGTATCTGAATCAGGGTTTACCCTACATCTCACAGGCCTGTATCTGAATCAGGGTTTACCCTACATCTCACAGGCCTGTATCAGAATCAGGGTTAACCCTGCATCTCACAGGCCTGTGTCTGTATCAGGGTTAACCCTACATCTCACAGGCCTGTATCTGAATCAGGGTTAACCCTACATCTCACAGGCCTGTATCTGAATCAGGGTTAACCCTACATCTCACAGACCTGTATCTGAATCAGTGTTAACCTGACATCTCACAGGCCTGTATCTGAATCAGGGTTAACCCTACATCTCACAGACCTGTATCTGAATCAGGGTTAACCTGACATCTCACAGGCCTGTATCTGAATCAGGGTTAACCCTACATCTCACAGGCCTGTATCTGTATCAGCGTTAACCCTACATCTCACAGGCTTGTATCTGAATCAGGGTTAACCCTACATCTCACAGGCCTGTATCTGTATCAGGGTTAACCCTACATCTCACAGGCTTGTATCTGAATCAGGGTTAACCCTACATCTCACAGGTCTGTATCTAATCAGGGTTTACCCTACATCTCACAGCCCTGTATCTGAATCAGGGTTTACCCTACATCTCACAGGCCTGTATCTGAATCAGGGTTAACCCTACATCTCACAGGCCTGTATCTGAATAAGGGTTAACCTGACATCTCACAGGCCTGTATCTGTATCAGGGTTAACCCTACATCTCACAGGCCTGTATCAGAATCAGGGTTAACCCTACATCTCACAGGCTTGTATCAGAATCAGGGTTAACCTGACATCTCACAGGCCTGTATCTGTATCAGGGTTAACCCTACATCTCACAGGCCTGTATCAGAATCAGGGTTAACCCTACATCTCACAGGCTTGTATCTGAATCAGGGTTAACCCTACATCTCACGGGCCTGTATCTGAATCAGGGTTAACCCTACATCTCACAGGCCTGTATCAGAATCAGGGTTAACCCTACATCTCACAGGCCTGTATCTGAATCAGGGTTAACCCTACATCTCACAGACCTGTATCTGAATCAGGGTTAACCCTACATCTCACAGGCCTGTATCAGAATCAGGGTTTACCCTACATCTCACAGGCCTGTATCAGAATCAGGGTTTACCCTACATCTCACAGGCCTGTATCAGAATCAGGGTTTACCCTACATCTCACAGGCCTGTATCAGAATCAGGGTTTACCCTACATCTCACAGGCCTGTATCAGAATCAGGGTTTACCCTACATCTCACAGGCCTGTATCTGAATCAGGGTTTACCCTACATCTCACAGGCCTGTATCTGAATCAGGGTTTACCCTACATCTCACAGGCCTGTATCTGTATCAGGGTTAACCCTACATCTCACAGCCCTGTATCTGAATCAGGGTTAACCCTACATCTCACAGGCCTGTATCAGAATCAGGGTTAACCCTACATCTCACAGGCCTGTATCTGAATCAGGGTTAACCCTACATCTCACAGACCTGTATCTGAATCAGGGTTAACCTGACATCTCACAGGCCTGTATCTGAATCAGGGTTAACCCTACATCTCACAGACCTGTATCTGAATCAGGGTTAACCTAACATCTCACAGGCCTGTATCAGAATCAGGGTTAACCCTACATCTCACAGGCCTGTATCTGAATCAGGGTTAACCCTACATCTCACAGGCCTGTATCTGAATCAGGGTTAACCCTACATCTCACAGGCCTGTATCTGAATCAGGGTTTACCCTACATCTCACAGGCCTGTATCAGAATCAGGGTTAACCCTACATCTCACTGGCCTGTATCTGTATCAGGGTTAACCCTACATCTCACAGGCCTGTATCAGAATCAGGGTTAACCCTACATCTCACAGGCCTGTATCTGAATCAGGGTTAACCCTACATCTCACAGGCCTGTATCAGAATCAGGGTTAACCCTACATCTCACAGGTCTGTATCTGAATCAGGGTTAACCCTAAATCTCACAGACCTGTATCTGAATCAGGGTTAACCTGACATCTCACAGGCCTGTATCTGAATCAGGGTTAACCCTACATCTCACAGGCCTGTATCAGAATCAGGGTTTACCCTACATCTCACAGGCCTGTATCAGAATCAGGGTTAACCCTACATCTCACAGACCTGTATCTGAATCAGGGTTAACCTGACATCTCACAGGCCTGTATCTGAATCAGGGTTTACCCTACATCTCACAGGCCTGTATCAGAATCAGGGTTTACCCTACATCTCACAGGCCTGTATCAGAATCAGAGTTTACCCTACATCTCACAGGCCTGTATCAGAATCAGGGTTTACCCTACATCTCACAGGCCTGTATCAGAATCAGGGTTTACCCTACATCTCACAGGCCTGTATCAGAATCAGGGTTTACCCTACATCTCACAGGCCTGTATCTGAATCAGGGTTTACCCTACATCTCACAGGCCTGTATCTGAATCAGGGTTTACCCTACATCTCACAGGCCTGTATCAGAATCAGGGTTAACCCTACATCTCACAGGCCTGTATCTGTATCAGGGTTAACCCTACATCTCACAGGCCTGTATCTGAATAAGGGTTAACCCTACATCTCACAGGCCTGTATCTGAATCAGGGTTAACCCTACATCTCACAGGCCTGTATCTGTATCAGGGTTAACCCTACATCTCACAGGCCTGTATCTGAATCAGGGTTAACCCTACATCTCACAGGCCTGTATCTGAATCAGGGGTTTACCCTACATCTCACAGGCCTGTATCTGAATCAGGGTTAACCCTACATCTCACAGACCTGTATCTGAATCAGGGTTAACCTGACATCTCACAGTCCTGTATCTGAATCAGGGTTAACCCTACATCTCACAGACCTGTATCTGAATCAGGGTTAACCTGACATCTCACAGGCCTGTATCTGAATCAGGGTTAACCCTACATCTCACAGGCCTGTATCTGTATCAGCGTTAACCCTACATCTCACAGGCTTGTATCTGAATCAGGGTTAACCCTACATCTCACAGGCCTGTATCTGCATCAGGGTTAACCCTACATCTCACAGGCCTGTATCTGAATCAGGGTTAACCCTACATCTCACAGACCTGTATCTGAATCAGGGTTAACCTGACATCTCACAGGCCTGTATCTGAATCAGGGTTAACCCTACATCTCACAGGCCTGTATCAGAATCAGGGTTTACCCTACATCTCACAGGCCTGTATCAGAATCAGGGTTAACCCTACATCTCACAGACCTGTATCTGAATCAGGGTTAACCTGACATCTCACAGGCCTGTATCTGAATCAGGGTTAACCCTACATCTCACAGACCTGTATCTGAATCAGGGTTAACCTGACATCTCACAGGCCTGTATCTGAATCAGGGTTTACCCTACATCTCACAGGCCTGTATCAGAATCAGGGTTAACCTGACATCTCACAGGCCTGTATCAGAATCAGGGTTTACCCTACATCTCACAGGCCTGTATCAGAATCAGGGTCTGGCTGCTGCAGGAAAGACATCAAGGAATCCAAGTGTTTCATTAAAGGATCGTTTTGTTCTGAAGGTGCCGATTATAAAGATGTGGAGAATATCTGTAAAATGTGGTACGAGTGCCAGCGCAGACAAACAACGAGTATTTCTGTGTGTATGTGTGTGTGTGTGTGTGTGTGTGTGTGGGGTGTGGGGGGGGGTGGGGGGGGCACGTGCACAGAAATAATCATTAGGCAATTAGTTTGCTGAGATAATATACATATTACAAGAACATGGTTTTATCATCTCATTCTGTAAAAAAAAACCATCAAGAGGATTGTTCTCCCACTACTGCTTTTGAAATGGTAATATCTAGACGACAGATCGTGGATCTTGATTATTTTTGAGATTTTTATAGATGTAGTCTGACGCCAGGCTGTAACCATGTTTCTTTGATAATAGATGGAGCCTGTTGAAATACGTACATCTCGTTGTTTGGACATACCAACGGATGTATCAATCTTTGTGGGAAAAAGAGTGATGTTTACTGACCTTTGACCCACTGACAGGTTAGAGGGGAATAAAGCATAGCACCCTCAGGCATGGGGATTCTGTAGCAGACACAACACAGAGATATTTTATTGTGACAAATGTTTTTTTAGAGGTGCGACGGCATCAAGGGTATTACGCAAGGTTAAATTTAGATCCTCGGTTAGGTGGTTAACTGATTTCTGTACTCCGACGTCCTTGGGTAGGTGGAGGGAGTCTGGAAGGGCATCTAGGAATCTTTGGGTTGTCCGAGAATTTATAGCACGGGCTTTTGATAATTCTTGGTTGAGGTCTGAGCAGATTATTTGTTGAGATTTCAAATTTAATAACATGGTGGTCCGATAGTCCAGGATTATGAGGAAAAATATTCAGATCCACAATATTTATTCCACGGAACAAAACTAGATCCAGGGTATGACTGTGGCAATGCAAAGATCCGAGAGATATATAGTCCTGGTTTATTTTTGTATTTCTATATTTTTTTTACCTTTATTTAACCAGGTAGGCTAGTTGAGAACAATTTCTCATTTACAACTGCGACCTGGCCAAGATAAAGCAAAGCAGTTCGACACATACAACAACAGAGTTACACATACAGTCAATAACACAGTAAAAAAAAAAGTCTATATACAGTGAGTGCAAATGAGGTAAGATAAGGGAGTTAAGGCAATAAATAGGCCATGGTGGCGAAGTAATTACAATATAACAATTAAACACTGGAATGGTAGATCTGCAGAAGATGAATGTGCAAGTAGAGATACTGGGGTGCAAAGGAGCAAGATAAATAAATACAGTATGGGGATGAGGTAGGTAGATTGGTTTACAGATGGGCTATGTACAGGTGCAGTGATCTGTGAGCTGCTCTGACAGCTGGTGCTTAAAGCTAGTGAGGGAGATATGAGTCTCCAGCTTCAGTGATTTTTGCAGTTCGTTCCAGTCATTGGCAGCAGAGAACTGGAAGGAAAGGCGACCAAAGGAGAAATTGGCTTTGGGGGTGACCAGTGAGATATACCTGCTGGAGCGTGTGCTACGAGTGGGTGCTGCTATGGTGACCAGTGAGCTGAGATAAGGCGGGGCTTTACCTAGCAGAGATTCACATTAGTTTCTGCCAAGGTAGCAGCTACTCTTTCTAGGCTCCGGCAAAATTAAGGCAGTTTTAAATTTTTTAAAACATTACAATACATTCATTACAGAATTCACAACACATTTAGTGTGTCCCATCAGGCCTCTACACCACTACCGCATATCTACAATGCAAAATCCATGTGTAAGTGTGTGTATAGTGCGTATGCTATCATGTGTGTGTACTGTATGTGTCTGTGCCTATGTTTGTGTTGCTTCACAGCCCCGCTGTTCCATATATTTATCTGTTTTTTAAATCTTGTTACCAGATGTGGAATAGAGTTCCATGTAGTCATGGCTCTATGTAGTACTGTGTGCCTCCCACCGTCCGTTCTGGATCTGGGGATTGTGAAGAGACCTCTTTGTAGCACCTGACCACACGACTGAACAGTAGTCCAGGTGTGACAAAACTAGGGCCTGTAGGACCTGCCTTGTTGATAGTGTTGTTAAGAAGGTAGAAACTAGGGCCTGTAGGACCTGCCTTGTTGATAGTGTTGTTGAGAAGGTAGAAACTAGGGCCTGTAGGACCTGCCTTGTTGATAGTGTTGTTAAGAAGGTAGAAACTAAGGCCTGTAGGACCTGCCTTGTTGATAGTGTTGTTAAGAAGGTAGAAACTAGGGCCTGTAGGACCTGCCTTGTTGATAGTGTTGTTAAGAAGGTAGAAACTAGGGCCTGTAGGACCTGCCTTGTTGATAGTGTTGTTAAGAAGGTAGAAACTAAGGCCTGTAGGACCTGTCTTGTTGATAGTGTTGTTAAGAAGGCAGAAACTAGGACCTGTAGGACCTGCCTTGTTGATAGTGCTGTTAAGAAGGTAGAAACTAGGGCCTGTAGGACCTGCCTTGTTGATAGTGTTGTTAAGAAGGTAGAAACTAGGGTCTGTAGGACCTGCCTTGTTGATAGTGTTGTTAAGAAGGTAGAAACTAGGGTCTGTAGGACCTGCCTTGTTGATAGTGTTGTTAAGAAGGTAGAAACTAGGGTCTGTAGGACCTGCCTTGTTGATAGTGCTGTTAAGAAGGTAGAAACTAGGGTCTGTAGGACCTGCCTTGTTGATAGTGTTGTTAAGAAGGTAGAAACTAGGGCCTGTAGGACCTGCCTTGTTGATAGTGTTGTTGAGAAGGTAGAAACTAGGGCCTGTAGGACCTGCCTCGTTGATAGTGTTGTTAAGAAGGTAGAAACTAGGGCCTGTATGACCTGCCTTGTTGATAGTGTTGTTAAGAAGGTAGAAACTAGGGCCTGTAGGACCTGCCTCGTTGATAGTGTTGTTAAGAAGGTAGAAACTAGGGCCTGTATGACCTGTCTTGTTGATAGTGTTGTTAAGAAGGTAGAAACTAAGGCCTGTAGGACCTGCCTTGTTGATAGTGTTGTTAAGAAGGTAGAAACTAGGGCCTATAGGACCTGCCTTGATGATAGTGTTGTTAAAAAGGTAGAAACTAGGGCCTGTAGGACCTGCCTTGTTGATAGTGTTGTTGAGAAGGTAGAAACTAGGGCCTGTAGGACCTGCCTTGTTGATAGTGTTGTTAAGAAGGTAGAAACTAGGGCCTGTA
The DNA here is from genome assembly GCF_045679555.1 of Salvelinus alpinus. Classification (NCBI taxonomy): domain Eukaryota; kingdom Metazoa; phylum Chordata; class Actinopteri; order Salmoniformes; family Salmonidae; genus Salvelinus; species Salvelinus alpinus. Next base: position 113,919,538 of record NC_092086.1, on the reverse strand, counting down.
GGACCTGCCTTGTTGATAGTGTTGTTAAGAAGGTAGAGCATCGCTTTATTATAGACAGACTTCTCCCCATCTTAGCTACTGTTGCATCAATATGTTTTGACCATGACAGTTTACAATCCAGTGTTACTCCAAGCAGTTTAGTCACCTCAACTTGCTCAATTTCCACATTATTTATTGCAATATTTAGTTGAGGTTAAGGGTTTAGTGAATGATTTGTCCCAAATAAAATGCTTTTAGTTTTTTAAATATTTAGGACTAATGTGTTCCTTGCCACCCACTCTGAACCTAACTGCAGCTCTTTGTTAAGTGTTGCAGTCATTTCAGTCGCTGTAGTAGCTGACTGGTATAGTGTTGAGTCATCCACGTACATAGACACACTGGCTTTACTCAAAGCCAAGTGGCATGTCGTTAGTAAAGATTGAAAAAAGTAAGGGGCCTAAACAGCTGCTCTGGGGAATTCCTGGTTCTACCTGTGTTCTGTTAGACAGGTAACTCTTTATCCACAATATAGCAGGGGGTGTAAAGCCATAAGACATACGGTTTTCTAGCAGCAGACTTTGATCGATAATGGCAACAGACAAACAGAAAACGCGGGTATAAATACACAGGAGATAATGGGGACAAATGGGAAACACCTGCTGGGGGGTGAAGATAAGCACAAGACAGGTGAAACAGATCAGGGTGTGACACAATCAGGAACAACTTGCCAACATTAGAAACAATGTAAGCATCCGCCAATTAAAATCGTCAATGTCGTGTCACGTGATAGAACGTTACATTAAACGTAACCTTGAACTGCAATTTTTTTTCTAACGTCCAACATTTTCTACGTTTCATGACAGTTTGTTTCCCCAAAACGGTGTGCACCGAACTTCAACAGCCTTTGACG
>NC_092086.1:113888649-113913649 GCF_045679555.1 Salvelinus alpinus | reverse complement strand
ATAAGCGGGTTCTTCGGCCCGCACCAGAGACGCCTCCGACACTAGACACCCCCCCCTAGCCTTCCCTTTTGGTTTCAGGTTTTGCGGCCGGAGTCCGCACCTTTGGAGGGGGGTACTGTCACGTCCTGACCATAGAGAGTCCTTATTTTCTATGGTGGAGTAAGTCAGGGCGAGACTGGGGGGTTAGTCTTGTTTATTATTTCTATGTGGGTGTTCTAGTTTTCATGTTTCTATGTTGGTGATTTGTATGATTCCCAATTAGAGGCAGCTGGTAATCGTTGTCTCTAATTGGAGATCATATTTATGTAGTGTTTGTTCCCACCTGGGATATTGTATTGTGAGTAAGTGGAAAAGGAGAGGGTTGTAACTGTCATCTAGTACTGGAATAGGAGAGGGTTGTAATTGTCATCTAGTACTGGAATAGGAGAGGGTTGTAACTGTCATCTAGTACTGGAAAAGGAGAGGGTTGTAACTGTCATCTAGTACTGGAAAAGGAGAGGGTTGTAACTGTCATCTAGTACTGGAAAAGGAGAGGGTTGTAACTGTCATCTAGTACTGGAAAAGGAGAGGGTTGTAACTGTCATCTAGTACTGGAAAAGGAGAGGCCCCTCGGTGCATGCTTGTTGCCGTTCACACACACACACACACACACACACACACACACACACACACACACACACACACACACACACACACACACACACACACACACACACACACACACACACACACACACACACACACACACACACACACACACACACACACACACACACACACACACACACACACACACACACACACACACTATACAGTCTACATTAGATTAGATGCTTTAGTTTTCTCTTGAGAGACAGCCAGAGAGAGAGACAGCCAGAGAGAGAGAGACAGCCAGAGAGAGAGAGACAGCCAGAGAGAGAGAGACAGTCAGAGAGAGAGACAGCCCGAGAGAGAGAGAGACAGCCAGAGAGAGAGACAGCCAGAGAGAGAGACAGCCAGAGAGAGAGACAGCCAGAGAGAGAGAGACAGCCAGAGAGAGAGATAGTCAGAGAGAGAGACAGCCAGAGAGAGAGACAGCCAGAGAGAGAGACAGCCAGAGAGAGAGAGACAGCCAGAGAGAGAGACAGCCAGAGAGAGAGACAGTCGGAGAGAGAGACAGTCAGAGAGAGACAGCCAGAGAGAGAGAGACAGCCAGAGAGAGAGAGAGCTATTTGGCCCTAAACAGAGAGTATACAGTGGCAGAATACCTAACCACTGTGACTGACCCAAACTTAAGGAAAGCTTTGACTATGTACAGACTCAGTGAGCATAGCCTTGCTATTGAGAAAGGCCGCCGTAGGCAGACCTGGCTCTCAAGAGAAGACAGGCTATGTGCTCACTGCCCACAAAATGAGGTGGAAACTGAGCTGCACTTCCTAACCTCCTGCCCAATGTATGACCATATTAGAGAGACATATTTCCCTCAGATTACACAGATCCACAAAGAATTCGAAAACAAATCCAATTTTGATAAACTCCCATATCTACTGGGTGAAATTCCACAGTGTGCCATCACAGCAGCAAGATTTGTGACCTGTTGCCACAAGAAAAGGGCAACCAGTGAAGAACAAACACCATTGTAAATACAACCCATATTTATGTTTATTTATTTTAACTTGTGTGCTTTAACCATTTGTACATTGTTACAACACTGCATATATATAATATGACATTTGTAATGTCTTTATTGTTTTGAAACGTCTGTATGTGTAATGTTTACTGTTCATTTTTATTGTTTATTTGACTTTTGTATATTATCTACCTCACTTGCTTTGGCAATGTTAACACATGTTTCCCATGCCAATAAAGCCCCTTGAATTGAATTGAATTGAATTGAGAGCCAGAGAGAGAGAGCCAGAGAGAGAGAGACAGCCAGAGAGAGACAGAAAGCCAGTCAGACCTTGGAGTTCTCTTTCCCTCCCTCCCCTCCTTCTCTTCTCTCCTCCCCTCTCCTCTCTTCCCCTCCCTCCCCTCCCTCTCCTCCTTGTCTTCTCTCCTCCTTCTCCTCCCCTCCTTCTCTTCTCTCCTCCCTCTCCTCCTTCTCCTCCCCTCCTTCTCTTCTCTCCTCCCTCTCCTCCTTCTCCTCCCCTCCTTCTCTTCTCTCCTCTCCTCCTCTCCTTCTCTTCTCTCCTCTCCTCTCCTCTCCTCTCCTCTCCTCTCCTCTCCTCTCCTCTCCTCTCCTCTCCTCTCCTCTCCTCTCCTCTCCTCTCCTCTCCTCTCCTCCTTCTCTTCTCTACTGTTCTCTTCTCCTCCTTCTCCTCTCCTCCTCTCCTTCTCTTCTCTTCTCCTCCTTCTCCTCTCCTCCTCTCCTTCTCTTCTCTTCTCTTCTCTTCTCTCCTCTTGGCTGGTGCACCGCTGCTCTCAACTTGTAGCAGAGAGAGACACATCTGGTAGTTTAAAGGCCCCTGTTTTTCCCTGTGTGTGTGTGTGTGTGTGTGTGTGTGTGTGTGTGTGTGTGTGTGTGTGTGTGTGTGTGTGTGTGTGTGTGTGTGTGTGTGTGTGTGTGTGTGTGTGTGTGTGTGTGTGTGTGTGTGTGTGTGTGTGTGTGTGTGTGTGTGTGTGTGTGTGTGTGTGTTTTTACTCCAAAGTCCAGAGACAAAGCCAGTCACTTTCCAGAGAATGGAACCATCTGCTGGGAAAATACCTCCACAGTTCTACATTTTATTAAAACCATTAGTGGGGCTGAAATAATGTCCGTATATGAAAAGGCACGCACTTTCCTAAATAGGGCTCTGGTCTAAAGTAGTGCACTCTGTAGGGAATAGGGTTCCATAGTGCTCTGGTCTAAAGTAGTGCACTAGATATAGGGAATAGGGTTCCATAGGGCTCTGGTCTAAAGTAGTGCACTATGTAGGGAATAGGGTTCCATAGGGCTCTGGTCTAAAGTAGTGCACTATATATAGGGAATAGGGTCTCATAGGGCTCTGGTCTAAAGTAGTGCACTATATAGGGAATAGGGTTCCATAGGGCTCTGGTCTAAAGTAGTGCACTATATAGGGAATAGGGTTCTATAGGGCTCTGGTCTAAAGTAGTGCACTATATAGGGAATAGGGTTCTATAGGGCTCTGGTCTAAAGTAGTGCACTATATAGGGAATAGGGTTCTATAGGGCTCTGGTCTAAAGTAGTGCACTATATAGGGAATAGGGTTCTATAGGGCTCTGGTCTAAAGTAGTGCACTATATAGGGAATAGGGTTCCATAGGGCTCTGGTCTAAAGTAGTGCACTATATAGGAAATAGGGTTCCATAGGGCTCTGGTCTAAAGTAGTGCACTATATAGGGAATAGGGTTCTATAGGGCTCTGGTCTAAAGTAGTGCACTAGATATAGGGAATAGGGTTCCATAGGGCTCTGGTCTAAAGTAGTGCACTATATAGGGAATAGGGTTCTATAGGGCTCTGGTCTAAAGTAGTGCACTATATAGGGAATAGGGTTCTATAGGGCTCTGGTCTAAAGTAGTGTACTATATAGGGAATAGGGTTCCATAGGGCTCTGGTCTAAAGTAGTGTACTATATAGGGAATAGGGTTCTATAGGGCTCTGGTCTAAAGTAGTGCACTACATAGGGAATATGATACCATTTGGGATGCAGGCCTGTAGACACACTGAACTAATGATCTGAAAGGTCTTTAAAAAACATACAAGCATTGTTTTCTGTTACTCGATGTATCCATTAATACTTTAAACATGTGTTACCACTTGGGGTTAACTGGTTAACTTGTGGGATATATACAGAGGTGGGGCCCCATTCACACCAGCTTCTCAACATGTAGGAACCTATAAATAAAGTATGAGTCTGTGTAGAGCAGGGTAGAGTCAAATAAAGTCTAGTAGAATAAAGTAAAGTCTAGTAGAATAAAATATAGTAGAATAAAGTATAGTAGAATAAAGTATAGTAGAATAAAATATAGTATAGTAGAGTATAATAACGTAGAGTATGTTAGAATAAAGTGAAGTATAGTGGAATAAAGTGGATTATAGTAGAATAAAGTAGAGATAGTAGAATGAAGTAGAGTGGAATAAAGTAGAGTATAGAAGGCAGGCGGACACCTACAGATGAAACCAGTGTTGTTGTCCCATAGTATGCTGGACCAGGAAGGAATGTTGGACTAGGAACGAATGTTGGACCAGGAAGGAATGTTGGACTAGGAAGGAATGTTGAGACAGACCCAGAGAGGTCTATATCTCTGTAGAGGGAATGTGGGAGGAGAGGAAATGGTGGAAATATCAGCACGTGTGGTGTGTCTGTACCATGCTTCAGTGTGTGTGACTGCGTACGTACGTGCCTGTGTGTGTGTGTGTGTGTGTGTGTGTGTGTGTGTGTGTGTGTGTGTGTATGGACTTCTCTTCCTTCCTTTCCAACCTTCCTTAACATCACTGTTAGAAAGGGAACAGACAGTGGGACACATCCACACAGACATCAACACATTCAGTTAGCACTCGTTGGGTTGTTGGGCCACTGCAGTATGGAACAGTGCCACATAGTGAACTCTGGGTAGAGGGTAGTGCAGTATGGAACAGTGCCACATAGTGAACTCTGGGTAGAGGGTAGTGCAGTATGGAACAGTACCACATAGTGAACTCTGGGTAGAGGGTAGTGCAGTATGGAACAGTACCACATAGTGAACTCTGGGTAGAGGGTAGTGCAGTATGGAACAGTGCCACATAGTGAACTCTGGGTAGAGGGTAGTGCAGTATGGAACAGTACCACATAGTGAACTCTGGGTAGAGGGTAGTGCAGTATGGAACAGTCCACATAGTGAACTCTGGGTAGAGGGTAGTGCAGTATGGAACAGTGCCACATAGTGAACTCTGGGTAGAGGGTAGTGCAGTATGGAACAGTACCACATAGTGAGTATGGAACAGTGCCACATAGTGAACTCTGGGTAGAGGGTAGTGCAGTATGGAACAGTACCACATAGTGAACTCTGGGTAGAGGGTAGTGCAGTATGGAACAGTGCCACATAGTGAACTCTGGGTAGAGGGTAGTGCAGTATGGAACAGTGCCACATAGTGAACTCTGGGTAGAGGGTAGTGCAGTATGGAACAGTGCCACATAGTGAACTCTGGGTAGAGGGTAGTGCAGTATGTAACAGTACCACATAGTGAACTCTGGGTAGAGGGTAGTGCAGTATGGAACAGTACCACATAGTGAACTCTGGGTAGAGGGTAGTGCAGTATGGAACAGTACCACATAGTGAACTCTGGGTAGAGGGTAGTGCAGTATGGAACAGTGCCACATAGTGAACTCTGGGTAGAGGGTAGTGCAGTATGGAACAGTACCACATAGTGAACTCTGGGTAGAGGGTAGTGCAGTATGGAACAGTACCACATAGTGAACTCTGGGTAGAGGGTAGTGCAGTATGGAACAGTACCACATAGTGAACTCTGGGTAGAGGGTAGTGCAGTATGGAACAGTACCACATAGTGAACTCTGGGTAGAGGGTGGCAGAGCAGGCTTTGACGATCAGTCATGTTTGTTGTGTGGATGCATTGATTTACAGCATTTAGGACATAACGAGTCAGCAGAGAGGTTGTGAAATGTTCAGGAACTGGGGAGCTGAGAGGGAGGCAGTAAATAATAATAAGAAGAAGAAGTACATATTATGAAGCAGAATAAGGAGAACTTGGGCTATGAAAAACCAAATATCATGTCACTAAAATCAGACGCAAATACTTTAAATTAACAGCCTACTTCTTTCAGCTCTAAACCTCTCATGATTTAAAGTCCACACCCTAGCTAATGTAGCTCTATTTTTAATGACGTGTTCACAATGCGAACCCCCTGAACAGACGAGAAACCGGGGTGTTACCTCATAGCTCAGTGGTTGGTACCATGGCAGAGCTAGAGAGAGAGAGAGAGAGGTGTGAAGATGAAACTAGCTGTTAGATCCCCCTCGGGGGTACATTTTCACGTCTTTAGACGAGATGAGATCTGACTACATTAAGTTGTATTAGCTGGAAATAAAAACATTTAATTTGGAATGAATGCGCACAACTGATAATTTGTTAATTAGATATTGTCGTTTGGGGTTTGGCAGTCGTTTAATTCTCCATTTATCCAGCACATACAGTTGAAGCCGGAAGTTTACATACACTTAGGTTGGAGTCATTAAAACTCGTTTTTCAACCACTCCACAAATTTCTTGTTAACAAACTATAGTTTTGGCAAGTCGGTTAGAACATCTACTTTGTGCATGACACAAGTAATTTTTCCAACAATTGTTTACAGACAGATTCTTTCACTTATAATTCACTGTATCACAATTCCAGTGGGTCAGAAGTTTACATACACTAAGTTGACTGTGCCTTTAAACAGCTTGGAAAATTCCAGAAAATGATGCCATGGCTTTAGAAGCTTCTGTTAGGCTAATTTACATCATTTGAGTCAATTGGAGGTGTACCTGTGGATGTATTTCAAGGCCTACCTTCAAACTCAGTTCCTCTTTGCTTGACATCATGGGAAAATCAAAAGAAATCAGCCAAGACCTCATAAAAAATTGTAGACCTCCACAAGTCTGGTTCGTCCTTGTGAGCAATTTCCAAACGCCTGAAGGTACCACATTCATCTGTACAAACAATAGTACGCAAGTATAAACACCATGGGACCACGAAGCCGTCATACCACTCAGGAAGGAGATGTGTTCTGTCTCCTAGAGATGATTGTACTTTGGTGCGAAAAGTGCTAATTAATCCCAGAACAACAGCAAAGGACCTTGTGAAGATGCTGCAGGAAACAGGTTCAAAAGTATCTATATCCACAGTAAAACGAGTCCTATATCGACATAACCTGGGGTGGCAGGGACCCTAGTGGTTAGAGTGTTGGACTAGTAACCGAAAGGTTGCAATTTCGAAGCCCCGAGCTGACAAGGTAATAATCTGTCGGTCTTCCCCTGAACAAGACAGTTAACCCACCCAGCCATCATTGAAAATAAGAACTTGTTCTTAACTGACTTGCCAAGTTAAAAAGCAGGTACGAAAGTATCTATATCCACAGTAAAACAAATCCTATATTGACATAACCTGAAAGGCTGCTCAGCAAGGAAGAAGCCAATGCTCCAAAATCACAGTAGAAAAGCCAGACTATGGTTTGCAACTGCACATGGGGACGTAGATTGTACTTTTTGGAGAAATGTCCTCTGGTCTGATGAAACAAAAATAGAACTGTTTGGCCATAATGACCATTGTTATGTTTGGAGGGAAAAGGGGGATGCTTGTAAGCTGAAGAACACCATCCCAACTGTGAAGCACGGGGGTGGCAGCATCATGTTGTGGGGGTGCTTTGCTGCAGGAGGGACTGGTACACTTCACAAAATAGATGGTATCATGAGGCAGGGAAATTATGTAGATATATTGAAGCAACATCTCAAGATATCAGTCAGGAAGTTAAAGCTTGGTCGCAAATGGGTCTTCCAAATGGACAATGACCCCAAGCATACTTCCAAAGTTGTGGAAAAATGGCTTAAAGACAACAAAGTCAAGGTATTGGAGTATCCATCACAAAGCCCTGACCTCAATCCTATAGAAAACGTGTGGGAAGAACTGAAAAAGCACGTGCGAGTAAGGAGGCCTATAAACTTGACTCAGTTACACCAGCTCTGTCAGGAGGAATGGGCCAAAATTCACCCAACTTATTGTGGGAAGCTTGTGGAAGGCTACCTGAAACTTTTGACCGAAGTTAAACAATTTAAAGGCGATGCTACCAAATACTAATTGAGTGTATGTAAACTTCTGACCCACTGGGAATGTAATGAAAGAAATAAAAGCTGAATCAAATCATTCTCTCTACCATTATTCTGACATTTCAAATTCTTAAAATAAAGTGGTGATCCTAACTGACCTAAGACAGCGTATTTTTACTAGGATTAAATGTCAATAATTGTGAAAAACTGAGTTTAAATGTATTTGGCTAAGGTGCATGTGTAACGGGTTTCGTCCTTGTCTGAAGAGGAGTATGAAATGTCGGACCAATACGCAGCATGGTAAATGTCCATATTCAGTTTATTAACTGAACACTAAACAATACAAAATAACAAAGTGCAAAATACTGGAAAAACCCGAAACAGTCCCGTATGGTGAAAAACACAGACACAGGAAACAACCACCCACAAAACACAAAGGAAAACAGGCTACCTAAATATGGTTCCCAATCAGAGACAACGACTGACACCTGCCTCTGGTTGGGAACCATACTAGGCCAAACACAGAAATAGACAACCTAGACATACAACATAGAATGCCCACCCACATCACACCCTGACCAAACAAAACATAGAAACATACAAAGCAATCTATGGTCAGGGCGTGACAGTGTGTAAACTTCCGACTTCAACTGTATGATATGACCACCGTATAAATTGCTCAGTTTACAAACATACACTACATGACCAAAAGGATGTGGACACCTGCTCGTCCAACATCTCATTCCAAAAATCGTTGTTTTCTGTTACTCGATGTATCCATTAATACTTTAAACATGTGTTACCACTTGGGGTTAACTGGTTAACTGGTGGGATATGTACAGAGGTGGGGCCCCATTCACACCAGCTACTCAGCATGTAGGAACCTATAAATAAAGTATGAGTCTGTGTAGAGCAGGGTAGAGTCAAATAAAGTCTAGTAGAATAAAGTATCAGTCTCTGTAGAGCAGGGTAGAGTCAAATAAAGTCTAGTAGAATAAAGTATCAGTCTCTGTAGAGCAGGGTAGAGTCAAATAAAGTCTAGTAGAATAAAGTATCAGTCTCTGTAGAGCAGGGTAGAGTCAAATAAAGTCTAGTAGAATAAAGTAAAGTCTAGTAGAATAAAATATAGTAGAATAAAGTATAGTAGAATAAAGTAAAGTCTAGTGGAATAAAGAAGAGTAGAATAAAATATAGTAGAATAAAGTACAGCAGAATAAAGTAAGGTCTAGTAGAATAACAAGTATAGTAGAATAAAGTAAAGTCCAGTGAAATAAAGTAGAATAGAATAGAGTACAGTATAGTAGAATACAGTACAGTAGAATAAAGTAAAGTCTATTAAAATAAAGTAAAGTATAGTAGAATAAAGTAAAGTCTAGTTGAATAAAGTAAAGTCTAGTATAATAAAGTAAATTCTAGTTGAATAAAGTTTAGTAGAATAAAGTCGGGTATATTAGAATAGAGTAGAGTATAGCAGAATAAAGTAGGGTATATTAGAATAGAGTAGAGTATAGCAGAATAAAGTCGGGTATATTAGAGTAAAGTAGGGTATATTAGAGTGTAGTAGAGTACAGCAGAATAAAGTCGGGTATATTAGAGTAAAGTAGAGTATAGTAGAATAAAGTAGGGTATATTAGAGTGTAGTAGAGTAAAGTAGAGTACAGCAGAATAAAGTAGGGTATAATAGAGTATAGTAGAATAAAGTAGGGTATATTAGAGTATAGTAGAATGCAGTAGTTTAAAGTAGAATAGAATAAAGTACAGTATTGTAGAATAAAGTAGAGTAGAATAAAGTAGAGTATAGCAGAATAAAGTAGGGTATATTACAGTAGAGTAGAGTATAGCAGAATACAGTCGGGTATATTAGAGTAGAGTATAACAGAATAAAGTAGGGTATATTAGAGTGTAGTAGAATAAAGTAGGGTATATTAGAGTATAGTATAATGCAGTAGTTTATACTAGAGTATAGTAGAATAAAGTATAGCAGAATAAAGTAGGGTATACTAGAGTATAGTAGAATAAAGTATAGTAGAGTATAGTAGTTTATACTAGAGTATAGTAGAATAAAGTATAGTAGAGTATAGTAGAAGGAAGTAGTCACGTATTTCTTCATGTATCTAGTATATATGATATGACCACCGTATGAACTGTTCAGTTTACATACATATACACTACATGACCAAAAGTATGTGGACACCTGCTCGTCCAACATCTCATTACAAAACCATGGGCATTAATATGGAGTTGGTCCCCTCCCTTTGCTGCTATAACAGCCTCCACTCTTCTGGGAAGGCCTTCCACTAGATGTTAGAACAGAACATTGGGAAGGCTTTCCACTAGATGTTGGAACATTGCTGCTATAACAGCCTCTACTCTTCTGGGAAGGCTTTCCACTAGATGTTGGAACATTGCTGCGGGGACTTGCTACCATTCAGCCACAAGAGCATCAGTGAGGTCGGGCACTGATGTTGGGCGATTAGGCCTGGCTCGCAGTCGGCGTTCTAATTCATCCCAAAGGTGTTCGATGGGGTTGAGGTCAGGGCTCTGTGCAGGCCAGTCAAGTTCTTCCACATCACTCTCAACAAACCATTTCTGTATGGATGTCGCTTTGTGGTCGGGGGCATTGTCATGCTGAAACAGGAAAGGGCCTTCCCCAAACTGTTGCCACAAAGTTGGAAGAACAGAATCGTCTAGAATGTCATTGTATGCTGTAGCGTAAAGATTTCCCTTCACTGGAACTAAGCGGCCTAGCCCGAAACATAAAAGACAGTCCCAGACCATTGTCCCTCCTCCACCAAACTTTACAGTTGGCACTATGCATTTAGGCAGGTAGCGGACTGCCAGATGGTGAAGCGTGATTTTTTTACGTAAATAATCGATAAAATTGAAGACGGGATGATCTGTGTTCAATACCGGAGGAAAACAATGTGTAGGATGCTTTCTGGTCACGCGCCTCTAACAAACAGTACACTTCACTGGAGCCTCATTCTGAACATGGCTACTTCTTCATTTCTCAAAGGAAAAACCTCAACCAATTTCTAAAGACTGTTGACATCCAGTGGAAGCGATAGGAACTGCAGGAAGGTCCCTTAGAAATCTGGATTCCCAATGAAAACGCATTGAAAAGAGAGTGACCTAAAATAAAAAAAAATCTGAGTGATTTGTCCACAGGGTTTTGCCTGCCAAATAAGTTCTGTTTTAGTCACAGACATGATTCAAACAGTTTTAGAAACTTCAGAGTGTTTTCTATCCAATACTAATAATAATATGCATATCTTATATTAGCATCTGGGACTGAGTAGGAGGCCGTTTACTCTGGGCACGCTTTTCATCCAAACGTGAAAATGCTGCCCCCTATCCACAAGCAGTTTTTAATTAAGCTTGTGACAACACACATGTGTTGTATGCGTTTGCTATATACTTTTGGAGCTCATTGTATCACAACTCAACTACATGAACCCTGTCCCACAGGAAGTACCTAAAAAGAGTCTAAGCTCCAGGTAGATATGTGTTCTCCTGCTACTGATACTGTGTATGGTTCACATTACAGTATATTGACAAACAGCAGAATATAGTAGCTCACTGTATCTACACTGAACTAAAATATCAAGGCAACATGTAAAGTGTTGGTCCCATGTTTCATCAGCTGAAACAAAAAGATCCCAGAAATTTTCCATACTCACAAAAAAAGCTTATTTCTCTCAAATGTTGTGCACAAATTAGTTTACATTCTTGTTAGTGAGCATGTCTCCTTTGCCAAGATAATCCATCCACCTGACAGGTGTGGCATATCAAGAAGCTGATTAAACAGCATGATCGTTACACAGGTGCACCTTGTGCCGGGGACAATAAAAGGCCACTCTAAAATGTGCAGTTTTGTCACACAACACAATGTCACAGATGTCTCAAGCTTTGACATGTTGACTGTAGTAACGTACACCAAAGCTGTTGCCAGCGGCCTCACAACCACATACCACGTGTAACCACGCCAGCCCAGGACCTCCACATCCGTCTTCTTCACCTCCGGGATCATCTGAGACCAGCCACCCGGACAGCTGATGGAACTGAGGATTATTTCTGTCTGTAATAAAGCCCCTTTGTGGGGAAAAACTAATTCTGATTGGATTGGGCCCTGGCTCCCCAGTGGGTGGGCCTATGCCCTCCCAGGTCCACCCATGGCTGTGCCCCTGCCCAGTCATGTAAAATCCATAGATTAGCACCAAATTAATTAATTTGAATTGACTGATTTCCTTATATGAAGTTTAACAGTAAAATCTTAGAAATTGGTGCATGTTGTGTTTAGATATTTATTCAGTTTAGTTTCCTCATTATAAATTGTGAACAGTGCTATATTAGTTGTTTCTTGGGAGAGAGAAAAAGGATTCATTCCGGAACCATCTAAAGTCTCTTCTGTTGTCACGTTACCTGTTGTTATGTATGGAAATCAGATATGATCACCGTCTGCAACAAACCAAGGGTGAAAAACTAGGTAAGAAACAGTGGATGGACATGTCTCATCGGTCAACACATATCACTCTGTGGCACCTGTTTCCTGGGTGGCACAAAGCAGCTTTTCACATTGTGTTGTGGTACAGGTTGATGCTGTTACAGGACACGATATATTACAAGTGTTTACAGCACAGAGTATATATGAATGTCAAGACATCAAGTACACACGTCACACGTACTGTATGTTGACATTTGTCAATGTCAAGATTTTTCCTGGAGAATCCGTATAACCTCTCTCTCTCTCTCTCTCTCTCTCTCTCTCTCTCTCTCTCTCTCTCTCTCTCTCTCTCTCTCTCTCTCTCTCTCTCTCTCACACCGTATAACCTCTCTCTCTCTCTCTCTCTCTCTCTCTCTCTCTCTCTCTCTCTCTCTCTCTCTCTCTCTCTCTCTCTCTCTCTCTCTCTCTCTCTCTCACTCTCTCTCTCTCTCTCTCTCTCTCTCTCTCTCTCTCTCACACCGTATAACCTCTCTCTCTCTCTCTCTCACTCTCACTGTATAACCTCTCTCTCTTTCAACTAAATGTCCTTTCAAGGGGGTTTATTGGCATGGGAAACATATGTTACATTGCCAAAGCAAAGTGAAATGGATAAACAAAAGTGAAATAAACAATAAATAGTTAACAGTAAATATTGCATTCACACAACTTCCAAAAGAATAAAGACATTTCACATGTCATATTATGTATATATACAGTGTTGTAATGATGTGAAAATAGTTAAAGTACAACAGGGAAAATAAATAAACATAAATATGGGTTGTATTTACAATGGTGTTTGTTCTTCACTGGTTGACCTTTTCTTGTGACAACAGGTCACAAATGTTGCTACTGTGATGTCACACTGTGGTATTTCACCCAGTAGTTATGGGAGTTTAAGAAAATTAGGTTTGTTTTAGAATTCTTTGTGGATCTGTGTAACATGAGGGAAATATGTGTCTCTAATATGGTCATACATTTGGCAGGAGGTTAGGAAGTGCAGCTCAGTTTCCACCAACCTTTCTCAATAGAAAGTCTATGCTCACTGAGTCTGTATATAGTCAAAGCTTTCCTTCATTTTGGGTCAGTCACAATGGGCTCTCTCTCTCTCTCTCTCTCTCTCTCTCTCTCTCTCTCTCTCTCTCTCTCTCTCTCTCTCTCTCTCTCTCTCTCTCTCTCTCTCTCTCTCTCTCTCTCTCTCTCTCTCTCTCTCTCTCTCTCTCTCTCTCTGTCTCTCTCTCTCTCTCTCTCTTTCTCTCTCCCACCACCGTATAACCTCTCTCTCTCTCTCGCTCTCTTTCTCTCCCTCTCTCTCGCTCTCCCTCTCTCACCACCGTATAACCTCTCTCCATCTCTCTCTCTCCATCTCCCTCGCTCTCCCTCGCTCTCTCTCTCCCTCTCTCCATTTCCCTCTTTCTCTCTCTCTCTCTCCCACCACCGTATAACCTCTCTCTCTCCATCTCTCTCTCCATCTCTCTCTCTCCATCTCCCTCGCTCTATCTCGCTCTCTCTCTCCCTCTCTCCATTTCCCTCTTTCTCTCTCTCTCTCTCCCACCACCGTATAACCTCTCTCTCTCTCTCTCTCTCTCTCTCTCTCTCTCTCTCTCTCTCTCTCTCCCACCACCGTATCTCTCTCTCTCTCTCTCTCTCTCTCTCTCTCTCTCTCTCTCTCTCTCTCTCTCTCTCTCTCTCTCTCTCTCTCTCTCTCCCACCATCGTATAACCTCTCTCTCTCTCTCTCTCTCTCTCTCTCTCTCTCTCTCTCTCTATAACCTCTCTCTCTCTCTCTCTCTCTCTCTCTCTCTCTCTCTCTCTCTCCCACCACCGTATAACCTCTCTCTCTCTCTCTCTCTCTCTCTCTCTCTCTCCCACCACCGTATAACCTCTCTCTCTCTCTCTCTCTCTCTCTCTCTCCCACCACCGTATAACCTCTCTCTCTCTCTCTCTCCATCTCCCTCGCTCTCTCTCTCCCTCTCTCCATTTCCCTCTTTCTCTCTCTCTCTCTCTCTCTCTCTCTCTCTCTCTCTCTCTCTCTCTCTCTCTCTCTCTCTCTCTCTCTCTCTCTCTCTCTCTCTCTCTCTCTCTCTCCCACCACCGTATAACCTCTCTCTCTCCCTCTCTTGCTCTCTCTCTCTCTTGGTTGAGTCTAACTGTCTGATGTGAATGTGGGTTTACTTTCTTTGGATCAGGAGAAGGCCTTTGACCGTGTGGAGCAAGACTACCTGTTCAAAACAATGAAAGCCTTTGGGTTTGGGGATGTTTTTTTGTCTTGGATGAGTTTACTGTCTGCTGGGGCCTCGTGTATGATGGAGGTGGGGGGGTGGTTTGAGATGCCCCATCCCCGTCCAAAGGGGTATTAGGCAGGGATGCCCAATTTCACAACAGTTATATTGTCTGGCAATTGAACCAATTCTTTGTTTTTTAAGAGCGAGGCTTACTGGTTTCTCTGTGCCAGGGGTTATGAAGGGTCCCACGATAGCACTGTCTGCATATGCAGATGACCTGACAGCTTTTATTACAGGTGCTGAGGATGTTAAGGTTCTCTCAAACGCTCTAAATGAGGAGGCCTCCTTAGCTAGAGTCAATTGAGGAAAGAGTGAATCGCTGTGGGCAGGTCAGCTTCAGACGGGGTCAACTCCACGGTTACCAGGGGAGCTTCAGACGGGGTCAACTCCACGGTTACCAGGGGGGATTCAGATAGGGTCCACTCCACGGTTACCAGGGGGGATTCAGATAGGGTCCACTCCACGGTTACCAGGGGGGATTCAGATAGGGTCCACTCCACGGTTACCAGGGGGGATTCAGATAGGGTCCACTCCACGGTTACCAGGGGGGATTCAGATAGGGTCCACTCCACGGTTACCAGGGGGGCTTCAGACGGGGTCAACTCCACGGTTACCAGGGGGGATTCAGATAGGGTCCACTCCACGGTTACCAGGGGGGCTTCAGACGGGGTCAACTCCACGGTTACCAGGGGGGATTCAGATAGGGTCCACTCCACGGTTACCAGGGGGGCTTCAGACGGGGTCAACTCCACGGTTACCAGGGGGGATTCAGATAGGGTCAACTCCATGGTTACCAGGGGGCTTCAGACGGGGTCAACTCCATGGTTACCAGGGGGCTTCAGACGGGGTCAACTCCACGGTTACCAGGGGGGATTCAGATAGGGTCAACTCCATGGTTACCAGGGGGCTTCAGACGGGGTCCACTCCACAGTTACCAGGGGGCTTCAGACGGGGTCCACTCCACGGTTACCAGGGGGATTCAGATAGGGTCCACTCCATGGTTACCAGGGGAATTCAGACGGGGTCCACTCCACGGTTACCAGGGGGATTCAGATAGGGTCCACTCCACGGTTACCAGGGGGATTCAGATAGGGTCCACTCCATGGTTACCAGGGGGATTCAGACGGGGTCCACTCCACGGTTACCAGGGGGGATTCAGACGGGGTCCACTCCACGGTTACCAGGGGGATTCAGACGGGGTCCACTCCACGGTTACCAGGGGGGCTTCAGATAGGGTCCACCCCAACGGTTACTCGGGGGGATTCAGATAGGGTCCGCTCCACGGTTACCAGGGGGATTCAGATAGGGTCTGCTCCACGGTTACCAGGGGGGATTCAGATAGGGTCCACTCCACGGTTACCAGGGGGCTTCAGATGGGGTCCTCTCCACGGTTACCAGGGGGCTTCAGATGGGGTCCTCTCCACGGTTACCAGGGGGGATTCAGTGGGGCCAGAGATGGGAGGAAGACTTTGTTTTTTTTTCTTTCTAGGCTCCGATGTCTTTCAGGAAAAAGACCTGGGAGGGTGTAGTGGAGAAGGTGTGTTCCAGATTGTCAAGGTGTAAATGGATGCTACCCCAGCTGTCTTATAGGGGAAGGGTACTGGTAGCCAATCACCTAGCCGCCTCTACCCTGTGACACAGACTAATGATTATACAGCCACCGGGGGGTCTGATACAAGAGGTTCAGAGGAACCTTGCCAATTTCTTCTGGTCTGAACAACATTGGATCAAAGCTGCGGCCCTGTACCTGCCACTGCACGAGGGTGGGCAAGGCCTGGTGGACATATCTTCTAGGATCATGGCTTTCTGGCTTCAAGTAGCCCAGAGACTGTTGTACAGTGACGGTTTGAGCTGGGTCGATACAGCCGACACATTGATGAGGAGAGCGGGCTGTTTGGGCTTAGACAAGCACCTTTTCCTCTTAAAGCTGGAGGGGGGTGATTTGTCTTGCCTAACTCCATTTTATGAGTATGTTATTAAACAGCTTGGAGAGTCCTTGTCAAGTCCAGTAAGGCCGGCACGCCACCAGGGATGTGGCTTTTTGAAGAGCCTCTTTTTCACAACACTGCCATCCAGTCCCGTGCTCTGGGTTCAGCCAGCCTGCGTTCATGCCTGTAAGGTGTGGGGTGTACCAAGCTGGGTCATCTGATGCGGAGCAGGAGCAGATCGTTGGAGGAGCTGGGAGAAAGAGCGGGGATCTGATCATCTCGTCTACTGAGCAAGGTCATAGCTGAGGTCCTCGCCAGTACTTCACCTGCAGTATGTGACTGACACTTCAAATTCTGATCGGTGGACGGAGGGTCTGGATGATGTGTTCCCTAACCTGAATGTTAGTGCTGCGGTGGGGGCGTTAGAGGAGGACGGAGGGTCTGGATGATGTGTTCCCTGCCCTGAATGTTAGTGCTGCGGTGGGGGCGTTAGAGGAGGACGGAGGGTCTGGGTGATGTGTTCCCTACCCTGAATGTTAGTGCTGCGGTGGGGGCGTTAGAGGAGGACGGAGGGTCTGGGTGATGTGTTCCCTACCCTGAATGTTAGTGCTGCGGTGGGGGCGTTAGAGGAGGACGGAGGGTCTGGGTGATGTGTTCCCTACCCTGAATGTTAGTGCTGCGGTGGGGGCGTTAGAGGAGGACGGAGGGTCTGGATGATGTGTTCCCTGCCCTGAATGTTAGTGCTGCGGTGGGGGCGTTAGAGGAGGACGTGGGGTCTGGATGATGTGTTCCCTACCCTGAATGTTAGTGCTGCGGTGGGGGCGTTAGAGGAGGACGTGGGGATGCTACTTTCCTTCCATACCCCGGAGCTGGGGGAGTTTAAGGCGGTGGGAAAGAAGGCCTTGTACTGTACATAATATGTGTAAAAATGTCCAGTGCTTTTTCCCTGGAAGGGGTCAAATCGACGAGGTGGGAGGGGGGTGTGTTTGGTCTCGGTGCCTCCACAAAAGGCTGTCTTTATACAAACTGCCTGTTGATAAGAGGACAGCTGACCTCCAATGGAGGATAATACATGGAGCCATATCCACCAATATGCATCTGGTACACCTGGATCCTACTGTTGGGGAGGGGTGTCCAATATGCATCTGGTACACCTGGATCCTACTGTTGGGGAGGGGTGTCCAACATGCATCTGGTACACCTGGACCCTACTGTTGGGGAGGGGTGTCCAATATGCATCTGGTACACCTGGATCCTACTGTTGGGGAGGGGTGTCCAACATGCATCTGGTACACCTGGACCCTACTGTTGGGGAGGGGTGTCCAATATGCATCTGGTACACCTGGATCCTACTGTTGGGGAGGGGGTGTCCAATATGCATCTGGTACACCTGGACCCTACTGTTGGGGAGGGGTGTCCAACATGCATCTGGTACACCTGGATCCTACTGTTGGGGAGGGGTGTCCAATATGCATCTGGTACACCTGGACCCTACTGTTGGGGAGGGGTGTCCAACATGCATCTGGTACACCTGGATCCTACTGTTGGGGAGGGGTGTCCAACATGCATCTGGTACACCTGGACCCTACTGTTGGGGAGGGGTGTCCAACATGCATCTGGTACACCTGGACCCTACTGTTGGGGAGGGGTGTCCAATATGCATCTGGTACACCTGGATCCTACTGTTGGGGAGGGGTGTCCAATATGCATCTGGTACACCTGGATCCTACTGTTGGGGAGGGGTGTCCAATATGCATCTGGTACACCTGGATCCTACTGTTGGGGAGGGGTGTCCAATATGCATCTGGTACACCTGGACCCTACTGTTGGGGAGGGGTGTCCAACATGCATCTGGTACACCTGGATCCTACTGTTGGGGAGGGGTGTCCAACATGCATCTGGTACACCTGGACCCTACTGTTGGGGAGGGGTGTCCAACATGCATCTGGTACACCTGGACCCTACTGTTGGGGAGGGGTGTCCAACATGCATCTGGTACACCTGGATCCTACTGTTGGGGAGGGGTGTCCAATATGCATCTGGTACACCTGGATCCTACTGTTGGGGAGGGGGTGTCCAACATGCATCTGGTACACCTGGATCCTACTGTTGGGGAGGGGTGTCCAATATGCATCTGGTACACCTGGACCCTACTGTTGGGGAGGGGTGTCCAACATGCATCTGGTACACCTGGACCCTACTGTTGGGGAGGGGGTGTCCAACATGCATCTGGTACACCTGGATCCTACTGTTGGGGAGGGGTGTCCAATATGCATCTGGTACACCGGGATCCTACTGTTGGGGAGGGGTGTCCATTCTGAATCTCAATCTCTGGCACATCTGTTCTTACAGTGTCCCAGGTTGGTCGCGATGATTGACCTGATCACTAGTTGGTTCTCAGCTCTGGGAGAGGATTTCTCTTCCCAACAGTTTATATTTGGGCTAAAGTACAGGTTTAGTCGAAGGGGTGTAGTTCTCTTGCTTAACTTTGTGTCAGGGGGCAGCTAAATTAGCAGTTTGGAAGACATGAAAGAACAGTATTTGGGGACAGGCGACTGTGGACGTGGTGGCAATGCTGGAGGGGATGTTGGCAGCCAGACTAAGGGTTGAGTTTGCCTATTACAAACTGGTTAACAATACTGATCTGTTTATGAGTATATGGGGTGTTCTGAGGCTGTTGTGTTTAGTTACTGTGGAGGAGGATTTGGTGTTGTGTTTAGTTACTGTGGAGGAGGATTTGGTGGTGTGTTTAGTTACTGTGGAGGAGGATTTGGTGGTGTGTTTAGTTACTGTGGAGGAGGATTTGGTGGTGTGTTTAGTTACTGTGGAGGAGGATTTGGTGGTGTGTTTAGTTACTGTGGAGGAGGATTTGGTGGTGTGTTTAGTTACTGTGGAGGAGGATTTGGTGTTGTGTTTAGTTATTGTGGAGGAGGGTTTGGTGATGTGTTTTTAATTGATGTGTAACTATGGTTTTGTTTGAGTGTTTATTGTGTTGTGGGCTCTCAGACCCAATAAATATGATTTAAAACTCTCTCTCTCTCTCCACCAACACTGTATAACCTCTCTCTCTCGCCCTCTCCCGCTCTCTCTCTCTTCCTATCACCACATATAACCTCTCTCTCTCCCTCTCTCTCTCCTTCTCTCCCTCTCTCTCGCTCTCTCTCTCTCTCTCTCTCTCTCTCTGTCTCTCTCCCTCCCCCTCTCCCTCTCTCCCTCTCTCTCTCACCATCGTATAACCACTCATTTTCTTACTCCATCTCTCTCTCTTCCTCTCTGCTGAGCGGAGCTACAGAAAGGAAGCTGTGTGTGTGTGTGTGTGTGTGTGTGTGTGTGTGTGTGTGTGTGTGTGTGTGTGTGTGTGTGTGTGTGTGTGTGTGTGTGTGTGTGTGTGTGTGTGTGTGTGTGTGTGCGCGCAACCATAAAACAGCAACGTAAAGATCTGACACATGAAACATAGGTGTGGTGTTATTTTATGTTTCTCTGCCTGCATCCCAGATGGAACCCTATTCCCTATATAGTGCACTACTTTAGACCAGGACCTATAGGCGATAGGGTTCCATTTGGGACACATTCTATGTTATTCTACATCCTGCCCAGTGCCAATACATTACTGATGACTCGTAAAACTTCACTTACAGTTTTGTACTGTATATAATACTATATATACTACTACACTGTATATAATACTATATATACTACTACACTGTAGATAATACTATAGATACTACCACACTGTAGATAATAATATATATACTACTACACTGTATATAATACCATAGATACTACTATACTGTAGATACTACTAGATATACTACTACACTGTATATAATATCATAGATACTACAATACTGCAGATAATACTTTATATACTACTACACTGTACATAATACCATAGACACTACTATACTGTAGATAATACTATATATACTACTACACTGTACATAATACCATAGATACTACTATATTGTAGATAATACTATGTATACTACTACACTGGATATAATACCATAGATACTACTATACTGTAGATAATACTATATATACTACTACACTGTACATAATACCATAGACACTACTATACTGTAGATAATACTATATATACTACTACACTGTACATAATACCATAGATACTACTATATTGTAGATAATACTATGTATACTACTACACTGGATATAATACCATAGATACTACTATACTGTAGATAATACTATATATACTACTACACTGTATATAATACCATAGATACTACTATACTGTAGATAATACTATATATATACTACTACACTGTACATAATACCATAGATACTACTATACTGCAGATAATACTATATATACTACTACACTGTAGATAATACAATATATACTACTACACTGTAGATAATCATATAGATACTGCTATACAGTATATAATACTATGGATGCTACTGTACTGCAGATAATACTATAGACCCTGCTATACTGTATATAATACTATAGATACTACAATACTGTAGATACTACTATAGATACTACTATACTGTATATGTATATAATACTATAGATACTACTGTGCTGTAGATAATACTATAGACCCTACTATACTGTATATAATACTATCGATACTACAATACTGTAGATACTACTATAGATACTACTATACGGTATATGTATATAATACTATAGATACTACTAAACCATAGATAATACTATAGACCCTACTATACTGTATATAATACTATAGATACTACAATACTGTAGATAATACTATAGACCCTACTATACTGTATATAATACTATAGATACTACAATACTGTAGATAATACTATAGATACTACTATACTGTATATAATACCATAGATAATACTGTGCTGTAGATAATACTGTAGATACTACTATACTGTATATAATACTATATATACTCTATACTGCAGATATTACTATAGATACTACTATACTGTGGATAATACTATATATGCTACTATACTGTGGATAATACTATAGAGAATAGTATACTGTAGATAGTACTATAGATACTGCTATATTGTATATAATACTATAGACACTACTATACTGTAGATAATACTATAGATAATAGTATACTGTAGATAGTACTATAGATACTGCTATACTGTATATAATACTATAGACACTACTATACTGTAGATAATACTATAGATAATAGTATACTGTAGATAGTACTATAGATACTGCTATACTGTATATAATACTATAGACACTACTATACTGTAGATAGTACTATAGATACTGCTATACTGTATATATAATACTATAGACATTACTATACTGTATATAATACTATAGACACTACTATACTGTGGATAAATAGTGTCAAGTTAGATGCTGAAGCAATTGTAGTAAGACTCTCTTTTTAAGGGCCATCAAGTTCATATCTATCTATCTATCTATCTATCTATCTATCTATCTATCTATCTATCTATCTATCTATCTATCTATCTATCTATCTATCTATCTATCTATCTATCTATCTATCTATCTATCTATCTATCTATCTATCTATCTATCTATCTATCTGTCTGTCTGTCTGTCTGTCTGTCTGTCTGTCTGTCTGTCTGTCTGTCTGTCTGTCTGTCTGTCTGTCTGTCTGTCTGTCTGTCTGTCTGTCTGTCTGTCTGTCTGTCTGTCTGTCTGTCTGTCGAGAGAGAGAGAGAGAGAGAGAGAGAGAGCGAGAGCGAGTGTATTCGTGCTTGCCTGCGTATGTAGGTTTGTGTGCACCTGAGTACGTGTGTGTGTTTGAGTATGCTCAGCACTAAGGGCCCCCTGAGTCTCTCCCCTCTCCCCCCTCCCTGCTGCTCCTCTCCACATAGTGAATATTCACAACGCAGGCCAACTCACTCTCGTTCACAGGTGGCTGGCTGCAACCAGAGTAAGCGCTTATTTTAGATTCCTGTCAAGCTGTCCCCAGATTCCAGGCTGCCGTACTCCAAACAAAGTCAGGCAGCACCTGCGGCGAGCTGAGTGACCAACCGCAACGCTGAGGTTTTTCAGGAGAGCTACCCCCCCGTTGATCCTTGCCTGGGGCCTGAGAGCCAGAGAAGAGAGGAAGGCTGTGCCACAAATGTCACCTGTTCCCTATATAGGGCACTACTTTTGACCAGGGCCCTATAGGGGAATAGGGTTTCATTGGGGATGTAACTGAAGTCTTGTGGCCGGGAGGGATGGAGAGATGGAGGGATGGAGGGATGGAGGGATGGAGGGGTGGAGGGATGGAGGGATGGAGAGATGGAGGGATGTAGAGATGGAGGGATGGAGGGATGGAGGGATGGAGGGGTGGAGGGATGGAGGGATGGAGGGATGGAGGGATGGAGAGATGGAGGGATGGAGGGATGGAGAGATGGAGGGATGGAGGGATGGAGGGATGGAGGGATGGATGGATGGAGGGTTGGAGGGATGGAGGGAGGGAGAGATGGAGGGATGGAGGGATAGAGGGATGGAAAGATAGAGGGGTGGAGGGATGGAGGGATAGATGGATGGAGGGTTGGAGGGATGGAAAGTTGGAGGGATGGAGGGATAGAGGATTGTGACAGTGTCCGCTACAACGAACAACAACAGAGAGTGGTTCTCCTGGTGTCTGGTCTGCAGATGGGGTC
Source organism: Salvelinus alpinus (assembly GCF_045679555.1). Taxonomy (NCBI): domain Eukaryota; kingdom Metazoa; phylum Chordata; class Actinopteri; order Salmoniformes; family Salmonidae; genus Salvelinus; species Salvelinus alpinus. Next base: position 113,890,630 of record NC_092086.1, on the reverse strand, counting down.
TGTCTGCTAGGTCAGGACATGGTGGTGCTGGGACAGGGTTGTTATGGTGTGGCCTGGCCTGCATTCCCTGGTTAACACCCATCAAACCCACAGGTTAGAGTACAGCCAATAGACCTTGAAGCACACACCGCTTTGACTGAGCTGGGTGTCAGCTGTGGCTTGGGGAGCCGAAGGGGAAGGGGGGGGGGGGGGGTGTTTGGTGAGCTATGGGGGCTGGTGTATTAGGAATGTATGTTTTTGTGTGGAGGGGAGAGAAGGGTGACGGGGCTTTCTGGGCATGAATTTAAGCATGGATTGGGGTGTGGCACAGGGTGGGTAAATGGAGTCACTCGTCGGTGACTTGGGACAAAACACCTGATCCACCTGAGTTTTGGGGGTAAATGACATTGGCCTCTGGCCATGGGAACATCTTTATCTAAGGGCACGACCACTACAGACAGACAGACAGACAGACAGGCAGGCAGACAGACAGACAGACAGACAGACAGACAGACAGACAGACAGACAGACAGACAGACAGACAGACAGACAGACAGACAGACAGACAGACAGACAGACAGACAGACAGACAGACAGACAGACAGACAGACAGACAGACAGACAGACAGACAGACTAGTATTGGCCACATACTTGTTCTGTCAGCAAACCTGTACAAGGTACTGAGACACAACAACACTACAATACAACAACAACACATCAACAACACAACAACACTACAACAACAGAACAACACAACAACACTACAATACAACAACAACACAACAACACAACAATACAACAACAACAGAACAACACAACAACACTACAATACAAACAACAAACAACAACACAACAACACTACAATACAACAACAACACAACAACACAACAATACAACAACAACAGAACAACACAACAACACTACAATACAACAACAACACAACAACACAACAATACAACAACAACAGAACAACACAACAACACTACAATACAACAACAACACAACAACACAACAATACAACAACAACAGAACAACACAACAACACTACAATACAACACAACAACAACAACACCACAATACAATAACAACAACACAACAATACAACAACAACACAACAACACAACAACAACAACACAGCAATACAATAACAACACAACAACACCACAATACCTGCCTTTACTGGCTCCTGTGAAACAGAACATAAATGTTACAGTGTGATTACAGGCGGATCTCTGTCTTCAAGGCATTTCATTTACTGTAGCTAAAAATGGGGAAGAGCAGGAAGTGCAGAAACCGCTAGTGTTCGTGTAGCTGATGGCTCTGTGTTATGCAGAGCAGCTGTATCACAGGGACATGTTCAATCATATCAAAATGTTGTGTTTCAAATATAAACATACATCTAGGGCGGACGTTTTTCAGAACATACTTTTTTTACCCGTTCGACATCTGTTGAAGTAGTAATTGGATTACTTGTCAACTAAACTGATTTAAATAAATCAAAACACCTCCGTCCTCATATATATATATAAAAACAACGAAACTTCATGTTTTTAGCTTCACATTCCTATCAAAATGCTTTTGGTTTAATATCTTGTAAAGTAGAACTAATAACGTGGTAATTGTGTTGATTATCAGTAGGTTATTGTAGAGTCAATACTACAAAGAGATACGTCATGTCCTCTCTCTGGGTCTCTCTCTGAGTCTCTCTCTGAGTCTCTCTCTGGGTCTCTCTCTGAGTCTCTCTCTGGGTCTCTCTCTGAGTCTCTCTCTGAGTCTCTCTCTGGGTCTCTCTCTGTGTCTCTCTCTGAGTCTCTCTCTGGGTCTCTCTCTGAGTCTCTCTCTGGGTCTCTCTCTGTGTCTCTCTCTGTGTCTCTCTCTGAGTCTCTCTCTGAGTCTCTCTCTGGGTCTCTCTCTGTGTCTCTCTCTGTGTCTCTCTCTGAGTCTCTCTCTGGGTCTCTCTCTGAGTCTCTCTCTGGGTCTCTCTCTGAGTCTCTCTCTGAG
>NC_092086.1:113868649-113883649 GCF_045679555.1 Salvelinus alpinus | reverse complement strand
GAGAGAGAGAAACAGAGAAGATGGAGATGGACAGAGAGAGAGAAAAAGAAAAGATTGAGATGGACAGAGAGAGAGAAACAGAGAAGATGGAGATGGACAGAGACAGAGAAACAGAGAAGATGGAGAAGGACAGAGAGAGAGAAACAGAGAGATGGAGATGGACAGAGAGAGAGAAACAGAGAGATGGAGATGGACAGAGAGAGAGAAACAGAGAGATGGAGAAGGACAGAGACAGAGAAACAGAGAAGATGGAGATGGACAGAGAGAGAGAAACAGAGAAGATGTAGAAGGACAGAGAGAGAGAAACAGAGAGATGGAGAAGGACAGAGACAGAGAAACAGAGAAGATGGAGATGGACAGAGAGAGAGAAACAGAGAGATGGAGATGGACAGAGAGAGAGAAACAGAGAGATGGAGAAGGACAGAGACAGAGAAACAGAGAAGATGGAGGACAGAGAGAGAGAAACAGAGAAGATGGAGAAGGACAGAGAGAGAGAAACAGAGAAGATGGAGATGGACAGAGAGAGAGAAACAGAGAAGATGGAGAAGGACAGAGAGAGAGAAACAGAGAAGATGGAGATGGACAGAGAGAGAGAAACAGAGAAGATGGAGAAGGACAGAGAGAGAGAAACAGAGAAGATGGAGAAGGACAGAGAGAGAGAAACAGAGAGATGGAGAAGGACAGAGACAGAGAAACATAGAAGATGGAGATGGATAGAGAGAGAGAAACAGAGAAGATGGAGATGGACAGAGAGAGAGAAACAGAGAGATGGAGATGGACAGAGAGAGAGAAACAGAGAAGATGGAGAAGGACAGAGACAGAGAAACAGAGAAGATGGAGATGGATAGAGAGAGAGAAACAGAGAAGATGGAGATGGACAGAGAGAGAGAAACAGAGAGATGGAGATGGACAGAGAGAGAGAAACAGAGAGATGGAGAAGGACAGAGACAGAGAAACAGAGAAGATGGAGATGGACAGAGAGAGAGAAACAGAGAAGATGGAGATGGACAGAGAGAGAGAAACAGAGAGATGGAGATGGACAGAGAGAGAGAAACAGAGAGATGGAGAAGGACAGAGACAGAGAAACAGAGAAGATGGAGATGGACAGAGAGAGAGAAACAGAGAAGATGGAGATGGACAGAGAGAGAGAAACAGAGAAGATGGAGAAGGACAGAGAGAGAGAAACAGAGAGATGGAGAAGGACAGAGACAGAGAAACAGAGAAGATGGAGATGGACAGAGAGAGAGAAACAGAGAGATGGAGATGGACAGAGAGAGAGAAACAGAGAGATGGAGAAGGACAGAGACAGAGAAACAGAGAAGATGGAGGACAGAGAGAGAGAAACAGAGAAGATGGAGAAGGACAGAGAGAGAGAAACAGAGAAGATGGAGATGGACAGAGAGAGAGAAACAGAGAAGATGGAGATGGACAGAGACAGAGAAACAGAGAGATGGAGAAGGACAGAGAGAGAGAAACAGAGAAGATGGAGATGGACAGAGACAGAGAAACAGAGAAGATGGAGAAGGACAGAGAGAGAGAAACAGAGAAGATGGAGATGGACAGAGAGAGAGAAACAGAGAAGATGGAGATGGACAGAGAGAGAGAAACAGAGAAGATGGAGATGGACAGAGAGAGAGAAACAGAGAAGATGGAGATGGACAGAGAGAGAGAAACAGAGAAGATGGAGATGGACAGAGACAGAGAAACAGAGAAGATGGAGAAGGACAGAGAGAGAGAAACAGAGAAGATGGAGAAGGACAGAGAGAGAGAAACAGAGAAGATGGAGATGGACAGAGAGAGAGAAACAGAGAAGATGGAGATGGACAGAGAGAGAGAAACAGAGAAGATGGAGATGGACAGAGAGAGAGAAACAGAGAAGATGGAGATGGATAGAGACAGAGAAACAGAGAAGATGGAGAAGGACAGAGAGAGAGAAACAGAGAAGATGGAGAAGGACAGAGAGAGAGAAACAGAGAAGATGGAGATGGACAGAGAGAGAGAAACAGAGAAGATGGAGAAGGACAGAGAGAGAGAAACAGAGAAGATGGAGATGGACAGAGAGAGAGAAACAGAGAAGATGGAGATGGACAGAGAGAGAGAAACAGAGAAGATGGAGAAGGACAGAGAGAGAGAAACAGAGAAGATGGAGATGGACAGAGAGAGAGAAACAGAGAAGATGGATATGGACAGAGAGAGAGAAACAGAGAAGATGGAGATGGACAGAGAGAGAGAAACAGAGAAGATGGAGAAGGACAGAGAGAGAGAAACAGAGAAGATGGAGATGGACAGAGAGAGAGAAACAGAGAAGATGGAGAAGGACAGAGAGAGAGAAACAGAGAAGATGGAGAAGGACAGAGAGAGAGAAACAGAGAAGATGGAGATGGACAGAGACAGAGAAACAGAGAGATGGAGAAGGACAGAGAGAGAGAAACAGAGAAGATGGAGATGGACAGAGACAGAGAAACAGAGAAGATGGAGAAGGACAGAGAGAGAGAAACAGAGAAGATGGAGATGGACAGAGAGAGAGAAACAGAGAAGATGGAGATGGACAGAGAGAGAGAAACAGAGAAGATGGAGATGGACAGAGAGAGAGAAACAGAGAAGATGGAGAAGGATAGAGAGAGAGAAACAGAGAAGATGGAGATGGACAGAGACAGAGAAACAGAGAAGATGGAGATGGACAGAGAGAGAGAAACAGAGAAGATGGAGATGGACAGAGAGAGAGAAACAGAGAAGATGGAGATGGACAGAGAGAGAGAAACAGAGAAGATGGAGATGGACAGAGAGAGAGAAACAGAGAAGATGGAGATGGACAGAGAGAGAGAAACAGAGAAGATGGAGATGGATAGAGAGAGAGAGAGAAACAGAGAAGATGGAGAAGGACAGAGAGAGAGAAACAGAGAAGATGGAGAAGGACAGAGAGAGAGAAACAGAGAAGATGGAGATGGACAGAGAGAGAGAAACAGAGAAGATGGAGATGGACAGAGAGAGAGAAACAGAGAAGATGGAGATGGACAGAGAGAGAGAAACAGAGAAGATGGAGATGGACAGAGAGAGAGAAACAGAGAAGATGGAGATGGACAGAGAGAGAGAAACAGAGAAGATGGAGATGGACAGAGAGAGAGAAACAGAGAAGATGGAGAAGGACAGAGAGAGAGAAACAGAGAAGATGGAGATGGACAGAGAGAGAGAAACAGAGAAGATGGAGATGGACAGAGAGAGAGAAACAGAGAAGATGGAGATGGACAGAGAGAGAGAAACAGAGAAGATGGAGATGGACAGAGAGAGAGAAACAGAGAAGATGGAGATGGACAGAGAGAGAGAAACAGAGAAGATGGAGATGGACAGAGAGAGAGAAACAGAGAAGATGGAGATGGATAGAGAGAGAGAAACAGAGAAGATGGAGAAGGACAGAGAGAGAGAAACAGAGAAGATGGAGATGGACAGAGAGAGAGAAACAGAGAAGATGGAGATGGACAGAGAGAGAGAAACAGAGAAGATGGAGATGGACAGAGAGAGAGAAACAGAGAAGATGGAGATGGACAGAGAGAGAGAAACAGAGAAGATGGAGAAGGACAGAGAGTGTGAACTGGAGTAAGAAAATCACTACACAAACAGGGGTTAGAAAAAAACACACAAAAGCCGTTTTCTCTCTTTTAAATAAATTCCTCTGCCATCTTGTACATTTTTATTTTGTGCATTTGGCTCTAGGCCCCATCTGCGTCCCAGCTGTTAGCGGAGGGGAGCAACGGCCCTTCTGCACTACAGAACAACAGTGGTAATTGCTAGTGGAAGATATTAAATGCAGTCGATGAAAATGTTTACTGGCAATGAATATGCATAACGATGAGTAGGAAATGGTACCACAAGATTAAAAAGGAGAGGAGAGGGGGCTTATTTACCACGGGGTGGAAAGACTGAAAGAGAAAATAGTAGGAGTAGGGGAGAGAGAGAGAGAGGGGGAGAGAAAGGGGGTGAGAGAGAGAGAGAGTGAGAGAGAGAGAGAGAGAGAGAGAGAGAGAGAGAGAGAGAGAGAGAGAGAGAGAGAGAGAGAGAGAGAGAGAGAGAGAGAGAGAGAGAGAGAGAGAGAGAGAGAGAGAGAGACAGAGAGAGAGAGAGAGAGAGAGAGAGAGATAGAGGAGAGAGAGAGAGGAGAGAGAGAGAGGAATGTCAGTTGGCCCCATGCCTGAAATGGGAAGGAGAAACCTTTGGACAAGGCATTAGGGAGAAAAACAGATGGTTTGTGAACCTTTTATTAGGCAGAAAAAAATATGAATCAAGCCGAGCCTGGAAATGGTAGTTTGTTTTTTGTTGCACTGCAATTTTTTATGCAGAATACTTTTTCTTTTTTGTGTGTGTTGTTTTTTAAAAACGTGTAATGGTGGTTTATATATTTTGTCATGGTGGAGAAATCAGCTCACAAACTCTCTCCTCTCCTCTCCTCTCTGCTCTATCCCCTCTCCTCTCTGCTCTATCCCCTCTCCTCTATCCCCTCTCCTCTATCCTCTCTCCTCTATCCCCTCTCCTCTATCCCCTCTCCTCTATCTCCTCTCCTCTATCCCCTCTCCTCTATCCCCTCTCCTCTATCTCCTCTCCTCTGTCCCTCTCCTCTCTCCTCTATCCCCTCTCCTCTATCCCCTCTCCCCTCTCCTCTCTCCTCTATCCCCTCTCCTCTATCCCCTCTCCTCTATCCCCTCTCCTCTATCCTCTCTCCTCTATCCCCTCTCCTCTATCCTCTCTCCTCTCTCCTCTCTCCTCTATCCTCTCTCCTCTATCCCCTCTCCTCCATCCTCTCTCCTCTATCCCCTCTCCTCTCTCCACTCTCCTCTCTCCTCTATCCTCTCTCCTCTATCCTCTCTCCTCTATCCCCTCTCCTCTCTCCTCTATCCCCTCTCCTCTATCCCCTCTCCTCTATATCCTCTCCTCTTTCCTCTATCCTCTCTCCTCTATCCCTCTCTCCTCTATCCCTCTCACCTCTATCCTCTCTCCTCTATCCCTCTCTCCTCTATCCCGCTCTCCTCTATCCCCTCTCCTCTATCCCTCTCTCCTCTATCCCTCTAACCTCTATCCCCTCTCCTCTATCCCCTCTCCTCTATCCCTTTCTCCTCTATCTCCTCTCCTCTGTCCCCTCTCCTCTCTCCTCTATCCCCTCTCCTCTATCCCCTCTCCCCTCTCCTCTCTCCTCTATCCCCTCTCCTCTATCCCCTCTCCTCTATCCCCTCTCCTCTATCCTCTCTCCTCTATCGCCTCTCCTCTATCCTCTCTCCTCTATCCCCTCTCCTCTCTCCTCTCTCCTCTCTCCTCTATCCTCTCTCCTCTATCCTCTATCCCCTCTCCTCCATCCTCTCTCCTCTATCCCCTCTCCTCTCTCCTCTTTCCTCTCTCCTCTATCCTCTCTCCTCTATCCTCTCTCCTCTATCCCCTCTCCTCTCTCCTCTCTCCTCTATCCTCTCTCCTCTCTCCTCTCTCCTCTCTCCCCTCTCCTCTATCCCCTCTCCTCTATCTCCTCTCCTCTTTCCTCTATCCTCTCTCCTCTATCCCTCTCTCCTCTACCCCTCTCACCTCTATCCTCTCTCCTCTATCCCTCTCTCCTCTATCCCTCTCACCTCTATCCCCTCTCCTCTATCCCTCTCTCCTCTATCCCTCTCACCTCTATCCTCTCTCCTCTATCCCTCTCTCCTCTATCCCTCTCTCCTCTATCCCTCTCACCTCTATCCTCTCTCCTCTATCCCTCTCTCCTCTATCCCCTCTCCTCTATCTCCTCTCCTCTTTCCTCTATCCTCTCACCTCTATCCTCTCTCCTCTATCCCTCTCTCCTCTATCCCTCTCACCTCTATCCCCTCTCCTCTATCCCTCTCTCCTCTATCCCTCTCACCTCTATCCTCTCTCCTCTATCCCATCTCCTCTATCCCCTCTCCTCTATCCCCCTCTCCTCTATCCCTCTCTCCTCTATCCCATCTCCTCTATCCCCTCTCCTCTATCCCCCTCTCCTCTATCCCCTCTCCTCTTTCCTCTATCCTCTCTCCTCTCCTCTATCCTCTATCCCCTCTCCTCTCTCCTCTCTCCTCTATCCCCCTCTCCTCTATCCCCTCTCCTCTTTCCTCTATCCTCTCTCCTCTCCCCTATCCTCTCTCCTCTCTCCTCTTTCCTCTATCCTCTCTCCTCTCCTCTATCCTCTCTCCTCTATCCCCTCTCCTCTATCCCATCTCCTCTCTCCTCTATCCCCTCTCCTCTATCCCCTCTCCTCTCTCCTCTATCCCATCTCCTCTATCCCCTCTCCTCTATCCCCTCTCCTCTATCCTCTCTCCTCTATCCTCTCTCCTCTATCCCTCTCTCCCCTATCCTCTCTCCTCTATCCTCTCTCCTCTATCCTCTCTCCTCTATCCCCCCTTCCCTATCCCCTCTCCTCTCTCCTCTATCCTCTCTCCTCTATCCCTCTCTCCTCTATCCTCTCTCCTCTATCCTCTCTCCTCTATCCTCTCTCCTCTATCCCCCCTCCCCTATCCCCTCTCCTCTCTCCTCTATCCTCTCTGCTCTATCTCCTTTCCTCTGTCCCCTCTCCTCTCTCCTCTATCCCATCTCCTCTATCCCCTCTCCTCTATCCCCTCTCCTCTATCCCCTCTCCTCTATCCTCTCTCCTCTATCCCTCTCTCCTCTATCCTCTCTCCTCTATCCCTCTCTCCTCTATCCTCTCTCCTCTATCCCCTCTCCTCTATCCCCTCTCCTCTATCCCCTCTCCTCTATCCCCTCTCCTCTATCCTCTCTCCTCTATCCCTCTCTCCTCTATCCTCTCTCCTCTATCCTCTCTCCTCTATCCCCCCTCCTCTATCCCCCCTCCCCTATCCCCCCTCCTCTATCCTCTCTCCTCTATCCCTCTCTCCTCTATCCTCTCTCCTCTATCCTCTCTCCTCTATCCTCTCTCCTCTATCCTCTCTCCTCTATCCCCCCTCCCCTATCCCCCCTCCTCTATCCTCTCTCCTCTATCCCTCTCTCCTCTATCCTCTCTCCTCTATCCTCTCTCCTCTATCCCCTCTCCTCTATCCCCCCTCCCCTATCCCCCCTCCTCTATCCTCTCTCCTCTATCCCTCTCTCCTCTATCCCCTCTCCTCTATCCTCTCTCCTCTATCCCCCCTCCCCTATCCCCCCTCCTCTATCCCCCCTCCCCTATCCCCCCTCCTCTATCCCCCCTCCCCTATCCCCCCTCCTCTATCCCCCCTCCCCTATCCCCCCTCCTCTATCCCCCCTCCCCTATCCCCCCTCCTCTATCCTCTCTCCCCTATCCCCCCTCCTCTCCCCTATCCCCCCTCCTCTATCCCCCCTCCCCTATCCCCTCTCTCCCTCTATCCCCCCTCCCCTATCCCCTCTCCTCTATCCCCCCTCCCTCTATCCCCCCTCCCCTATCCCCTCTCCCCTATCCCCCCTCTCTCCTCTATCCTCCCTCCTCTATCCCCCCTCCCCTATCCCCCCTCCCCTATCCCCCTCCCTATCCCCCCTCCTCTATCCCCCCTCCCCTATCCCCTCTCCTCTATCCCCCCTCCTCTCCCCTATCCCCTCTCCTCTATCCCCCCTCCCCTATCCCCTCTCCTCTATCCCCCCTCCCCATCCCCCTCCTCATCCCCTCTCCTCCCCTCTCCCCTATCCCCTCTCCTCTATCCCCTCTCCCCTCTCCCCTCCTCCTCTATCCCCCCTCCCCTATCCCCCCTCCTCTATCCCCTCTCCCCTATCCCCTCTCCTCTATCCCCTCTCCCCTATCCCCTCTCCTCTCCCCTATCCCCCTCTCCCTCTATCCCCTCTCCTCTATCCCCTCTCCTCTATCCCCCCTCCCCTATCCCCCCTCCCCTATCCCCCCTCCCCTATCCCCCCTCCTCTATCCCCCCTCCCCTATCCCCCCTCCTCTATCCCCCCTCCCCTATCCCCCCTCCCCTATCCCCCCTCCCCTATCCCCCCTCCCCTATCCCCCCTCCTCTATCCCCCCTCCCCTATCCCCCCTCCCTCTCCCTATCCCCCCTCCCCTATCCCCCCTCCCCTATCCCCCCTCCCCTATCCCCCCTCCCCTATCCCCCCTCCCCTATCCCCCCTCCCCTATCCCCCCTCCCCTATCCCCCCTCCCCTATCCCCCCTCCCCTATCCCCCCTCCCCTATCCCCCCTCCCCTATCCCCCCTCCTCTATCCCCCCTCCCCTATCCCCCCTCCCCTATCCCCCCTCCCCTATCCCCCCTCCTCTATCCCCCCTCCCCTATCCCCCCTCCTCTATCCCCTCTCCTCTATCCCCCCTCCCCTATCCCCCCTCCCCTATCCCCCCTCCCCTATCCCCCCTCCCTCCCCTATCCCCTCTCCTCTATCCCCTCTCCTCTATCCCCCCTCCCCTATCCCCCCTCCCCTATCCCCCCTCCCCTATCCCCCCTCCCCTATCCCCCCTCCCCTATCCCCCCTCCTCTCCCCTATCCCCCCTCCTCTATCCCCCCTCCCCTATCCCCCCTCCCCTATCCCCCTCCCCTATCCCCCCTCCCCTATCCCCCCTCCCCTATCCCCTCTCCCCTATCCCCCCTCCCCTATCCCCCCTCCCCTATCCCCCCTCCCCTATCCCCCCTCCCCTATCCCCCCTCCCCTATCCCCCCTCCCCTATCCCCCCTCCCCTATCCCCCCTCCTCTATCCCCCCTCCCCTATCCCCCCTCCCCTATCCCCCCTCCCCTATCCCCCCTCCCCTATCCCCCCTCCCCTATCCCCTATCCCCCCTCCCCTATCCCCCCTCCTCTATCCCCCCTCCCCTATCCCCCCTCCCCTATCCCCCCTCCCCTATCCCCCCTCCCCTATCCCCCCTCCCCTATCCCCCCTCCCCTATCCCCCCTCCCCTATCCCCCCTCCTCTATCCCCCCTCCCCTATCCCCCCTCCTCTATCCCCCCTCCCCTATCCCCCCTCCCCTATCCCCTATCCCCCCTCCCCTATCCCCCCTCCCCTATCCCCCCTCCCCTATCCCCCCTCCCCTATCCCCCCTCCCCTATCCCCCCTCCCCATCCCCCCTCCCCATCCCCCCTCCCCTATCCCCCCTCCTCTATCCCCCCTCCCCTATCCCCCCTCCCTATCCCCTATCCCCCCTCCCCTATCCCCCCTCCCCTATCCCCCCTCCCCATCCCCCCTCCCCTATCCCCCCTCCCCTATCCCCCCTCCCCTATCCCCTCTCCCCTATCCCCCCTCCCCTATCCCCCCTCCCCTATCCCCTCTCCCCTATCCCCCCTCCCCTATCCCCCCTCCTCTATCCCCCCTCCCCATCCCCCCTCCCCTATCCCCCCTCCCCTATCCCCCCTCCCCTATCCCCCCTCCCCTATCCCCCCTCCCCTATCCCCCCTCCCCTATCCCCCCTCCTCTATCCCCCCTCCCCTATCCCCCCTCCCATCCCCTCTCCTCATCCCCCCTCCCTCTATCCCCCCTCCCCTATCCCCCCCCTCTCCCCTATCCCCCCTCCTCTATCCCCCCTCCCCTCCCCCTCCCCTATCCCCCCTCCCCTATCCCCCCTCCTCTATCCCCCCTCCCCTATCCCCCCTCCTCATCCCCTCCCTATCCCCCCTCCCCTATCCCCCCTCCCCTATCCCCCCTCCCCTATCCCCTCTCCTCTATCCCCCCTCCCCTATCCCCCCTCCTCTATCCCCCCTCCCCTATCCCCCCTCCCCTATCCCCCCTCCCCTATCCCCCCTCCCTCTCCCTATCCCCCCTCCCTCCCCTATCCCCCCTCCTCTATCCCCCCTCCCCTATCCCCCCTCCCTCTCCCTATCCCCCCTCCCCTCCCCTATCCCCCCTCCCCTATCCCCCCTCCTCTATCCTCCCCTCCCCATCCCCCCTCCCCTATCCCCCCTCCTCTATCCCCCCTCCCCTATCCCCCCTCCCCTCCCTCATCCCCCCTCCCCATCCCCTCTCCTCTATCCCCCCTCCCCTATCCCCCCTCCTCATCCCCCCTCCTCTATCCCCCCTCCCCTATCCCCCCTCCTCTATCCCCCCTCCCCTATCCCCCCTCCCTCTATCCCCCCTCCCCTATCCCCCCTCCCCTATCCCCCCTCCTCTATCCCCCCTCCCCTATCCCCCCTCCCCTATCCCCCCTCCTCTATCCCCCCTCCCCTATCCCCCCTCCCCTATCCCCCCTCCCCTATCCCCCCTCCCCTATCCCCTCTCCTCTATCCCCCCTCCCCTATCCCCCCTCCCCTATCCCCCCTCCTCTATCCCCCCTCCCCTATCCCCCCTCCCCTATCCCCCCTCCCCTATCCCCCCTCCCCTATCCCCCCTCCCCTATCCCCCCTCCCTCTATCCCCCCTCCTCCTATCCCCCCTCCCCTATCCCCCCTCCCCTATCCCCCCTCCCCTATCCCCCCTCCCCTATCCCCCCTCCTCTATCCCCCCTCCCCTATCCCCCCTCCCCTATCCCCCCTCCCCTATCCCCCCTCCCCTATCCCCCCTCCCCTATCCCCCCTCCTCTATCCCCCCTCCCCTATCCCCCCTCCCCTATCCCCCCTCCCCTATCCCCCCTCCCCTATCCCCCCTCCCCTATCCCCCCTCCTCCTATCCCCCCTCCTCTATCCCCCCTCCCCTATCCCCCCTCCCCTATCCCCCCTCCCCTATCCCCCCTCCCCTATCCCCCCTCCTCTATCCCCCCTCCCTCCTCATCCCCCCTCCCCTATCCCCCCTCCTCTATCCCCTCCCTCCCTCTATCCCCCCTCCCCTATCCCCCCTCCCCTATCCCCCCTCCCCTATCCCCCCTCCCCCTCATCCCCCCTCCCCTATCCCCCCTCCCCTATCCCCTCTCCTCTACCCCCCCTCCTCCTATCCCCTCTCCTCTATCCCCCCTCCCCTATCCCCTCCTCCCCTATCCCCCCCTCCCCTATCCCCTCTCCTCTATCCCCCCTCCCCTATCCCCTTCCTCTACCCCCCCTCCCCTACCCCCCTCCCCTATCCCCCCTCCTCTATCCCCCCTCCCTCTCTCCCCTCCTCATCCCCTCCCTCATCCCCCCTCCCCTATCCCCCCTCCCCTATCCCCTCCCCTATCCCCCCTCCCCTCTCCTCTACCCCCCCTCCCCTATCCCCTCTCCTCTATCCCCCCTCCCCTCTCCTCTATCCCCCCTCCCCTATCCCCTCTCCTCTATCCCCCCTCCCCTCTCCTCTATCCCCCCTCCCCTATCCCCTCTCCCCTATCCCCTCTCCTCTACCCTAACTATGTTTCTAGTAGCCCTGGTGCAGGTTCCCAGAACAACAGCAGTCAGGATGTATTCCTCCGTCTGGAAATGGTCCCCAAGGCTACCTCTAGCTGGGTCTGCCAAAGTAACAACTATGCATTATTGTTATGAAGCATGAACAAAAAGGACTCAGAATTCATATCAACCATTTTGTATTCTGCTGGGAGTGAGACCAGCTGTGTCTACCAGACAGCGTCAGAGACTGGTGTGTCCTGACCGCCTCGCCTCTCTGTAAAAATAAGGACGTTTTGTATCACACTGGGAATAAGAACAGAGTTGTGGCTGGTAGGGGGGCTCTGTCCTGGCTAGTAAAGGGGTTCTGTCCTGGTTGGTAGGGGGGTTCTGTCCTGGCTGGTAGGGGGGTTCTGTCCTGGCTGGTAGGGGGTTCTGTCCTGGCTGGTAGGGGGGTTCTGTCCTGGCTGGTAGGGGGTTCTGTCCTGGCTGGTAGGGGGGTTCTGTCCTGGCTAGTAAAGGGGTTCTGTCCTGGTTGGTAGGGGGGTTCTGTCCTGGCTGGTAGGGGGTTCTGTCCTGGCTGGTAGGGGGTTCTGTCCTGGCTGGTAGGGGGTTCTGTCCTGGCTGGTAGGGGGGCTCTGTCCTGGCTGGCAGGGGGGTTCTGTCCTGGTTGGTAGGGGGGTTCTGTCCTGGCTGGCAGGGGGTTCTGTCCTGGCTGGTAGGGGGTTCTGTCCTGGCTGGTAGGGGGGTTCTGTCCTGGCTGGTAGGGGGTTCTGTCCTGGCTGGTAGGGGGTTCTGTCCTGGCTGGTAGGGGGTTCTGTCCTGGCTGGTAGGGGGGCTCTGTCCTGGCTGGTAGGGGGGTTCTGTCCTGGTTGGTAGGGGGGTTCTGTCCTGGCTGGCAGGGGGTTCTGTCCTGGCTGGTAGGGGGTTCTGTCCTGGCTGGTAGGGGGGTTCTGTCCTGGTTGGTAGGGGGTTCTGTCCTGGCTGGTAGGGGGTTCTGTCCTGGCTGGTAGGGGGGTTCTGTCCTGGCTGGTAGGGGGGTTCTGTCCTGGCTGGGGTTCTGTCCTGGCTGGTAGGGGGGTTCTGTCCTGGCTGGTAGGGGGGTTCTGTCCTGGCTGGTAGGAGGGTTCTGTCCTGGTTGGTAGGGGGGTTCTGTCCTGGCTGGCAGGGGGTTCTGTCCTGGCTGGGGTTCTGTCCTGGCTGGTAGGGGGGTTCTGTCCTGGCTGGTAGGGGGGTTCTGTCCTGGCTGGTAGGAGGGTTCTGTCCTGGTTGGTAGGGGGGTTCTGTCCTGGCTGGCAGGGGGTTCTGTCCTGGCTGGTAGGGGGTTCTGTCCTGGCTGGTAGGGGGTTCTGTCCTGGCTGGTAGGGGGTTCTGTCCTGGCTGGTAGGGGGGCTCTGTCCTGGCTGGTAGGGGGGTTCTGTCCTGGTTGGTAGGGGGGTTCTGTCCTGGCTGGCAGGGGGTTCTGTCCTGGCTGGTAGGGGGTTCTGTCCTGGCTGGTAGGGGGGTTCTGTCCTGGTTGGTAGGGGGTTCTGTCCTGGCTGGTAGGGGGTTCTGTCCTGGCTGGTAGGGGGGTTCTGTCCTGGCTGGTAGGGGGGTTCTGTCCTGGCTGGGGTTCTGTCCTGGCTGGTAGGGGGGTTCTTGTCCTGGCTGGTAGGGGGGTTCTGTCCTGGCTGGTAGGAGGGTTCTGTCCTGGCTGGTAGGGGGTTCTGTCCTGGCTGGTAGGGGGGTTCTGTCCTGGCTGGGGTTCTGTCCTGGCTGGTAGGGGGGTTCTGTCCTGGCTGGTAGGGGGGTTCTGTCCTGGCTGGTAGGAGGGTTCTGTCCTGGTTGGTAGGGGGGTTCTGTCCTGGCTGGCAGGGGGTTCTGTCCTGGCTGGTAGGGGGTTCTGTCCTGGCTGGTAGGGGGTTCTGTCCTGGCTGGTAGGGGGTTCTGTCCTGGCTGGTAGGGGGGCTCTGTCCTGGCTGGTAGGGGGGTTCTGTCCTGGTTGGTAGGGGGGTTCTGTCCTGGCTGGCAGGGGGTTCTGTCCTGGCTGGTAGGGGGTTCTGTCCTGGCTGGTAGGGGGGTTCTGTCCTGGCTGGTAGGGGGTTCTGTCCTGGCTGGTAGGGGGTTCTGTCCTGGCTGGTAGGGGGTTCTGTCCTGGCTGGTAGGGGGGCTCTGTCCTGGCTGGTAGGGGGGTTCTGTCCTGGTTGGTAGGGGGGTTCTGTCCTGGCTGGCAGGGGGTTCTGTCCTGGCTGGTAGGGGGTTCTGTCCTGGCTGGTAGGGGGGTTCTGTCCTGGTTGGTAGGGGGTTCTGTCCTGGCTGGTAGGGGGTTCTGTCCTGGCTGGTAGGGGGGTTCTGTCCTGGCTGGTAGGGGGGTTCTGTCCTGGCTGGGGTTCTGTCCTGGCTGGTAGGGGGGTTCTGTCCTGGCTGGTAGGGGGGTTCTGTCCTGGCTGGTAGGAGGGTTCTGTCCTGGCTGGGGTTCTGTCCTGGCTGGTAGGGGGGTTCTGTCCTGGCTGGTAGGGGGTTCTGTCCTGGCTGGCAGGGGGTTCTGTCCTGGCTAGTAAAGGGGTTCTGTCCTGGCTGGTAGGGGGTTCTGTCCTGGTTGGTAGGGGGTTCTGTCCTGGCTGGTAGGGGGTTCTGTCCTGGCTGGCAGGGGGTTCTGTCCTGGCTGGCAGGGGGTTCTATCCTGGCTGGCAGGGGGTTCTGTCCTGGCTGGCAGGGGGTTCTGTCCTGGCTGGTAGGGGGGTTCTGTCCTGGCTGGTAGGGGGGTTCTGTCCTGGCTGGTAGGGGGTTCTGTCCTTTCTGGTAGGGGGGTTCTGTCCTGGCTGGCAGGGGGTTCTGTCCTGGCTGGTAGGGAGGTTCTGTCCTGGCTGGCAGGGGGGTTCTGTCCTGGCTGGACATTCTGTTGTAAGGAATGACCTAGATTTAACAACAGACACCTGACCAAACAGGAACAGAGCACCTCTAGACGCCGTTATTATCTACGGGGTATGCTTAGTGAGAAAAGGGGGTAAGATGGTCACTTTGTGTACAAAATGTTTCTCTCTTCCATGTACTGTAACGTGTCAGAGAAGAAGAATAACAGTCAATTTAAAAGATTCAGATACAAAATTCTAAAATTAACACTTTTTAAAGATGTATAATAATTTGTTTTTCATGATTTACTTTGTTTCTCTCTCTCTTTGTAATGTGTGGACTTTTTCCTATAATAAGTCAAAAAATGCATTATAAAAACAAGTGCTGCCGGAGAATCTCTTACCTGTGGAATCCAGGTTCTCCGCATAACATCCCAGGAGACCGTATTAACGGTGGAATCCAGGTTCTCCCTCCAGGAGGCCGTATTAACGGTGGAATCCAGGTTCTCCCTCCAGGAGACCGTATTAACGGTGGAATCCAGGTTCTCCCTCCAGGAGGCCGTATTAACGGTGGAATCCAGGTTCTCCCCATAACATCCCAGGAGGCCGTATTAACGGTGGAATCCAGGTTCTCCCCATAACATCCCAGGAGACCATATTAACGGTGGAATCCAGGTTCTCCCTCCAGGAGGCCGTATTAACGGTGGAATCCAGGTTCTCCCTCTAACATCCCAGGAGACCGTATTAACGGTGGAATCCAGGTTCTCCCTCCAGGAGACCGCATTAACGGTGGAATCCAGGTCCTCCCTCCAGGAGACCATATTAACGGTGGAATCCAGGTTCTCCCTCCAGGAGACCGTATTAATGGTGGAATCCAGGTTCTCCATCCAGGAGGCCGTATTAACGGTGGAATCCAGGTTCTCCATCCAGGAGACCATATTAACGGTGGAATCCAGGTTCTCCCTCCAGGAGACCGTATTAACGGTGGAATCCAGGT
>NC_092086.1:113846149-113863649 GCF_045679555.1 Salvelinus alpinus | reverse complement strand
TCCTGAGAGACGGCTCACTGGGGATGATATCTTGGTAGCTGTCTCCTGAGGGACGGCTCACTGGGGATGATATCTTGGTAGCTGTCTCCTGAGGGACGGCCCACTGGGGATGATATCTTTTTTTTCCTGCTGGTATCAGAGGTGGTAGCACCGTCCCGGATGAGATTCCGCCAGGTTGGACGAACGTGAGGAAGGCTTTCCCATGACCTTACATCGATGTTAAACCTCTTGAGGAACGTCTTCAGGGAGTCTTTAAAGTGTTTCTGTCGGCCCACCTTCCCATTCTTCAGCTCTCTAAAGATCTACTTAGGGAGACGTGTAGCAGGGATCCAGGTTCACGCGGCCTGCCAATCGGAGCTGTGCTTTCATTAGCAGTGTGGGAATGCTCATCGTGTCGGTGGAGGACTTCAGTGTCTGGGATTCTGTCCTGCCGATTGATCCTAAGTAGCTTCTTCAAAAAGATCAGGTGAAAGTGGCATAGTTTCCTGGTATGGTGTTGGTAGACTGAGCAGGGTTCGCAGCCATTAGTAAGGATTGGTAATATGACTGCCTGGTGAAACATTCACGTTTGTTTCCAGTTTGATGCCTGTCTTTCCCCACAGCGAATCTCGCAGACGGCCAAAGTCTGCAATAGCCTTGGAGATCATGATGTTTGTTTCATTGTCTATGTAAAGAGCACGGGCTACCAAGATAGGTGAATTTGTACATAGCTGACAGTTTCTGACCTTTCGCAGAGATGGTTGGGTCCACGTAACAATTACCAGGAGTTGGTACATAACTTCGGTCTTCTTTATACTGATTGTGAGGCAGATGAGAAGTTGTCCATGACGATCTACAGGTCAGCATGCAGCCAGCAGCATATATCGGCGAACAAGAGGTCGCAGACAGTCACCTCCTCCACCTTTGATTTGGTACACATCCTCCTCAGGTTGATCAACATCCTCCTCAGGTTGATCAGCATCCTCCTCCTCAGGCTGATCAACATCCTCCTCCTCAGGTTGATCAGCATCCTCCTCCTCAGGTTGATCAGCATCTTCCTCCTCAGGTTGATCAGCATCCTCCTCCTCAGGTTGATCAACATCCTCCTCCTCATCCTCATCCGGTTGATTCGAAGTATGCGAGGGCACAGACATTGACTCTATCTAACCTGCAGTAAAATGTGCTACTTAATCAAGAACGATCAAGTGTAATTGATTGATTGTGTAATTGTGTAATCAACAGAAATAAAGCGATTTGGCTGGAAAATGGTTAAAAACGCTGAACATTTTTCTTGGATCTTCAACATAGAAATTTCCACCAAAAATAATTTACAGAAACTTGTTACAAATGACAGAGTCGTCCATGATTCAACAAATTATATTTTGAAAGAGGAAGCAAAATATTTTAAGCGTCTGTTTTATTTTCAGTCTCCTCCATTTCCACTTCATAGTGGATTTTGAAAAGGCGTTTGATAAAGTACGACTAGAATTTATATATAAATGCCTGGATTACTTTAATTTCAGCGAATCTCTTATACAATGGGTTAAAGTTATGTACAGCAAACCCAGATGCAAAATAGTAAATAGTGGTTACTTCTCAGAAAGTATTGAGCTTTTAAGAGGAGTAAAACAAGGCTGTCCTTTGTCTCCATATCTATTTATTATGGCCATTGAAATGCTAGCTATTAAAATTAGATCCAACAAGAACATCCAGGTGTTAGAAATCCTGCTGATAAAAACAAAAGTGTCAATGTATGTCGATGACTCTAGTTTTTTCTTAAGTCTGCAATGTGGATCCCTGTACAGTCTCATTGAAGATCTTGATCACTTTTCTAGCCTCTCTGAACTAAAACCTAATTATGACAAGTGTATCATATTACGTGTTTTGGATCGTTAAAATACACAACCTTTTAGTTTACCAATAAAATGGGCGGCTGGTGAAGTAGACATACTTTGTATTCACATCTCAAAAACTATAAATGAATTTACCACAATCAATTTCAATAGAAAGTTAGTAAAAAAATGATACGTTTACGCAACCATGGAGAAGTAAATACTTGTCTATTTATGGAAAATCACATTGATTAACTCTTTGGTCCTATCACAGTTTACTTACTTATTAATGGCACTGCCTACTCCAGACGACTCATTTTTTAAATCATATGAGCAAAAATTATTTCATTTTATTTGGAATGATAAGGCAGATAAAATTAAACGTGCCTATTTATATAATAAATATGAGTTTGGGGGGGATACAATTATAAAAAATTAAAGCTTTAAACCTCTCACTAAAAGCTTCACTCGTACCTAAATTATACTTAAACCTCAAATGGTTCTCCAGTAGATTATTAAGGTTCATCCTTTGTTCAAAAATGGCCTAATTTGCCTATATACAGATTACAACTTCTAATTTCCGACGAATTGAAAATGACATTTTGTCCAAAGTATCGCCCTTAAACAAGCCATACAAAGCTAGTTACATGTTCAGTTCTATCCTCCAGAAAAGATAGAACAAATATCACAACAAATGTTATGGTTAAACTCAAAGATACCCGTTAATAAAAAAACATTCTTTATGGATTTATTTTTTATTTTTATTGTATTATATTTATTAATGATATTATGAATAGAAACGGAGGAGTTATTTCACATATGCAGCTATCGAAAATATGTGGGAATACCTGCTCAATCCAAATTTACAACCAACTGATCGTAGCACTACTACAAAAATGGAGGAGGCAAGTGGAAAAGGGAGAAGGTAGGGAACTTGTTTGCCTGCCATATATTAAAGATACAAATTGGCTGAAAGGAACTGGCATAAATAGAAAAATGTAATAATAATAATTGGTTTTAAACACGTGCTCTCTGTGTGTGTGTGTGTGTGTGTGTGTGTGTGTGTGTGTGTGTGTGTGTGTGTGTGTGTGTGTGTGTGTGTGTGTGTGTGTGTGTGTGTGTGTGTGTGTGTGTGTGAGTGTGTGTGTGTATGTGTGGGAATGTGTGCATGCGTGTTTGCGAGTCCTACATGGAACCAAAAAAGGGTTCTACCTAGAACCAAAAAGGGTTCCAAAAGGGTTCCTAGGCTGCACCCATAGGAGAACCATTTTTGGTTCCATGTAGAACCCTATGGGGAAAGAGTGGGTTCCAAAATGGGTTCCTAGGCTTGTCCCATAGGAGAACCCTATAATTTAGGGTTCTACATGGAACCCAAACGGGTTCTACCTAGAACCAAAAGGGTTCTAGCTGGAACCAAACATGGTTCGTCAAAGGGTTCTCCTATGGGGACAGCCGAAGAACCATTTAAGGTTCTAAATAGCACCTTTTTTTTCTATGAGTGTGCAGCTACACTTTGGTTACTGTGGTGTGATAATGATCCCCAGAATCCAAACTCCATCTCTCTCTCTCTCTCTCTCTCTCTCTCTCTCTCTCTCTCTCTCTCTCTCTCTCTCTCTCTCTCTCTCTCTCTCTCTCTCTCTCTCTCTCTCTCTCTCGCTCTCTTTTCTCCCCGATCATGCCCTCTCCTCACACAGCTCTTTCTATCTCTCTATCTATCTATCATAACAGCCCTCAGTAAGAGGCTCAGCACTCACTGCCACTGTCTTCCTGTGGTCTCTATTGACGCCAGGTGAAATTAGGTGTTGTTGAGCTCTTTCACCACTGATGGAGGTGGTGTCTCTCTCCCTATGGGGCTATGGGCTCTGTCGGAGGGGCTCACACACCTGCATGTCTCAGAGACCTGGTTGGCTGCTACTGTGGTTCTTATGCTGCTAGAGTAATGACCCATCAGTAATAACCTCTCTCTCTCTCTCTCTCTCTCTCTCTCTCTCTCTCTCTCTCTCTCTCTCTCTCTCTCTCTCTCTCTCTCTCTCTCTCTCTCTCTCTCTCTCTCTCTCTCTCTCTCTCTCTCTCTCTCTCTCTCTCTCTCTCTCTCTCTCGCTCTCTTTTCTCCCCGATCATGCCCTCTCCTCACACAGCTCTTTCTATCTCTCTATCTATCTATCTATCTATCTATCATAACAGCCCTCAGTAAGAGGCTCAGCACTCACTGCCACTGTCTTCCTGTGGTCTCTATTGACGCCAGGTGAAATTAGGTGTTGTTGAGCTCTTTCACCACTGATGGAGGTGGTGTCTCTCTCCCTATGGGGCTATGGGCTCTGTCGGAGGGGCTCACACACCTGCATGTCTCAGAGACCTGGTTGGCTGCTACTGTGGTTCTTATGCTGCTAGAGTAATGACCCATCAGTAATAACCTCTCTCTCTCTCTCTCTCTCTCTCTCTCTCTCTCTCTCTCTCTCTCTCTCTCTCTCTCTCTCTCTCTCTCTCTCTC
The DNA here is from genome assembly GCF_045679555.1 of Salvelinus alpinus. NCBI lineage: Eukaryota > Metazoa > Chordata > Actinopteri > Salmoniformes > Salmonidae > Salvelinus > Salvelinus alpinus. The sequence goes on along the minus strand of NC_092086.1, from coordinate 113,859,347 downwards.
TCTCTCTCTCTCTCTCTCTCTCTCTCTCTCTCTCTCTCCCAGGCTCCTCCGGTTCAGTGCTCTGTCCTCCTCCCACCGTACCCTTCTCCTCGCCCCCACACACACACCACCCTCTGTGGGGGAGCAACGTGCAACGAGGAGCGATGACAAGCTGCCGTATGAATGAATCTGTGTGGCAACGGATGGATGGGGATCCAGAATAAATTATTCCCACTATGAGGAAGATTGTGGTATGTTTAGACTTCATCATTTACTTTACATACCAGTATGCTATGTTTAGGCCCATTTGTCTTATATATTCCCGGTGTGCTATGTTTAGGCCCATTTGTCTTATATATTCCCGGTGTGCTATGTTTAGGTCCATTTGTCTTATATATTCCCAGTATGCTATGTTTAGGTCCATGTGTCTTATATATTCCCGGTGTGCTATGTTTAGGTCCAGGTGTCTTATATATTCCCGGTGTGCTATGTTTAGGTCCATTTGTCTTATATATTCCGGTGTGCTATGTTTAGGTCCATGTGTCTGATATATTCCGGTGTGCTATGTTTAGGTCCATGTGTCTGATATATTCCGGTGTGCTATGTTTAGGTCCATGTGTCTGATATATTCCCGGTGTGCTATGTTTAGGTCCATGTGTCTGATATATTCCGGTGTGCTATGTTTAGGTCCATGTGTCTGATATATTCAGTGTTATATATTTTGATGACCTTCAGTGTCGTCAAACTCGTTTATTGATGAAAAGTTGGACTGAATGGACCTGGAGGGATCTGGCACAAAAACAAAAGGTATTGCCACTGTACTCACCAACGTACTCACCAACGTACTCACCAACGTACACACCAACGTACTCACCAACGTACTCACCAACGTACTCACCAACGTACTCACCAACGTACACACCAACGTACTCACCAACATACTCACCAACGTACACACCACTGTACTCACCAACGTACTCACCAACGTACTCACCAACGTACTCACCAACGTACTCACCAACGTACTCACCAACGTACACACCAACGTACTCACCAACGTACTCACCAACGTACTCACCAACGTACACACCAACGTACTCACCAACGTACTCACCAACGTACACACCAACGTACTCACCAACGTACACACCAACGTACACACCAGCGTACAGACCAGCGTACACACCAACGTACTCACCAATGTACACACCAACGTACTCACCAACGTACTCACCAACGTACTCACCAACGTACACACCAACGTACAGACCAACGTACACACCAACGTACACACCAACGTACTCACCAAAGTACTCACCAACGTACATACCAACGTACACACCAACGTACACACCAACGTACTCACCAACGTACACACCAATGTACACACCAACGTACTCACCAACGTACTCACCAACGTACTCACCAACGTACACACCAACGTACTCACCAACATACTCACCAACGTACACACCACTGTACTCACCAACGTACTCACCAACGTACTCACCAACGTACTCACCAACGTACTCACCAACGTACTCACCAACGTACACACCAACGTACTCACCAACGTACTCACCAACGTACTCACCAACGTACACACCAACGTACTCACCAACGTACTCACCAACGTACACACCAACGTACTCACCAACGTACACACCAACGTACACACCAGCGTACAGACCAGCGTACACACCAACGTACTCACCAATGTACACACCAACGTACTCACCAACGTACTCACCAACGTACTCACCAACGTACACACCAACGTACAGACCAACGTACACACCAACGTACACACCAACGTACTCACCAAAGTACTCACCAACGTACATACCAACGTACACACCAACGTACACACCAACGTACTCACCAACGTACACACCAATGTACACACCAACGTACTCACCAACGTACTCACCAACGTACATACCAACGTACACACCAACGTACACACCAACGTACTCACCAACGTACTCACCAACGTACACACCAACATACACACCAACGTACAGACCAGCGTACACACCAACGTACTCACAAACGTACACACCAACGTACTCACCAAAGTACTCACCAAAGTACTCACCAACGTACATACCAACGTACACACCAACGTACTCACCAACGTACACACCAATGTACTCACCAAAGTACTCACCAAAGTACTCACCAACGTACATACCAACGTACACACCAACGTACACACCAACGTACTCACCAAAGTACTCACCAACGTACATACCAACGTACACCAACGTACAGACCAACGTACACACCAACGTACAGAGATCATCCAGTTTATTCTCCAGTGATTGCACGTTGGCCAATAGAACGGATGGTAGAGGCGGGTTACCCACTCGCCGACAAACTCTCACAAGGTACCCCGATTTCCGCCCCCTTGTATTTCCATCTATTCTTCACGCGAAGGACGGGGATTCGGGCCTGGTCTCGGAGAAGCGGTATATCCTTCGCGTCGGACTCATTAAAGAAAAATTACTCATCCAGTTGGAGGTGAATAATCGCCGTTCTGATATCCAGAAGCTCTTTTTGTTTAATAAGAGACGGTGGTAGCAGCATAATAAGTTACAAACGATGTGAAAAAAACACACACAAAACAGCACAATTGGTTAGGAGCCCATAAAACGTCAGCGATACCCTCCGGTGAAATTATCATAAGGATAACGGAAATGTTTGTTAGCAGATACTCAGTGTAGTACTGCGTAACTGATGGAAGTGTATATTAGCAGATACTCAGTGTAGTACTGCGTAACTGATGGAAGTGTATACAGATACTCAGTGTAGTACTGCGTAACTGATGGAGGTGTATATTAGCAGATACTCAGTGTAGTACTGCGTAACTGATGGAAGTGTATATTAGCAGATACCCAGTGTAGTACTGCGTAGCTGATGGAAGTGTATACAGATACTCAGTGTAGTACTGCGTAACTGATGGAAGTGTATATTAGCAGATACCCAGTGTAGTACTGCGTAGCTGATGGAAATGTTTGTTAGCAGATACCCAGTGTAGTACTGCGTAGCTGATGGAAGTGTATATTAGTAGATACTCAGTGTAGTACTGCGTAACTGATGGAAGTGTATACAGATACTCAGTGTAGTACTGCGTAGCTGATGGAAGTGTATATTAGTAGATACTCAGTGTAGTACTGCGTAACTGATGGAAGTGTATACAGATACTCAGTGTAGTACTGCGTAGCTGATGGAAGTGTATATTAGCAGATACTCAGTGTAGTACTGCGTAACTGATGGAAGTGTATACAGATACTCAGTGTAGTACTGCGTAGCTGATGGAAGTGTATATTAGTAGATACTCAGTGTAGTACTGCGTAACTGATGGAAGTGTATATTAGCAGATACTCAGTGTAGTACTGCGTAACTGATGGAGGTGTATATTAGCAGATACTCAGTGTAGTACTGCATAACTGATGGAAGTGTATACAGATACTCAGTGTAGTACTGCGTAGCTGATGGAAGTGTATATTAGTAGATACTCAGTGTAGTACTGCGTAACTGATGGAAGTGTATACAGATACTCAGTGTAGTACAGCGTAGCTGATGGAAGTGTATATTAGTAGATACTCAGTGTAGTACTGCGTAACTGATGGAAGTGTATATTAGCAGATACTCAGTGTAGTACTGCATAACTGATGGAAGTGTATACAGATACTCAGTGTAGTACTGCGTAGCTGATGGAAGTGTATATTAGTAGATACTCAGTGTAGTACTGCGTAGCTGATGGAAGTGTATATTAGTAGATACTCAGTGTAGTACTGCGTAACTGATGGAAGTGTATATTAGTAGATACCCAGTGTAATACTGCGTAGCTGATGGAAGTGTATATTAGTAGATACTCAGTGTAGTACTGCGTAACTGATGGAAGTGTATGTTAGCAGATACTCAGTGTAGTACTGCGTAGCTGATGGAAGTGTATGTTAGCAGATACTCAGTGTAGTACTGCGTAACTGATGGAAGTGTATACAGATACTCAGTGTAGTACTGCGTAACTGATGGAAGTGTATATTAGCAGATACTCAGTGTAGTACTGCGTAACTGATGGAAGTGTATATTAGCAGATACTCAGTGTAGTACTGCGTAACTGATGGAAGTGTATACAGATACTCAGTGTAGTACTGCGTAACTGATGGAAGTGTATGTTAGCAGATACTCAGTGTAGTACTGCGTAGCTGATGGAAGTGTATATTAGTAGATACTCAGTGTAGTACTGCGTAACTGATGGAAGTGTATACAGATACTCAGTGTAGTACTGCGTAGCTGATGGAAGTGTATATTAGCAGATACTCAGTGTAGTACTGCGTAACTGATGGAAGTGTATATTAGCAGATACTCAGTGTAGTACTGCGTAGCTGATGGAAGTGTATACAGATACTCAGTGTAGTACTGCGTAACTGATGGAAGTGTATATTAGCAGATACTCAGTGTAGTACTGCGTAGCTGATGGAAGTGTATATTAGTAGATACCCAGTGTAGTACTGCATAACTGATGGAAGTGTATATTAGCAGATACTCAGTGTAGTACTGCGTAGCTGATGGAAGTGTATATTAGTAGATACCCAGTGTAGTACTGCATAACTGATGGAAGTGTATATTAGCAGATACTCAGTGTAGTACTGCGTAGCTGATGGAAGTGTATACAGATACTCAGTGTAGTACTGCATAACTGATGGAAGTGTATATTAGCAGATACTCAGTGTAGTACTGCGTAGCTGATGGAAGTGTATGTTAGCAGATACTCAGTGTAGTACTGCGTAACTGATGGAAGTGTATATTAGCAGATACTCAGTGTAGTACTGCGTAGCTGATGGAAGTGTATATTAGTAGATACTCAGTGTAGTACTGCGTAACTGATGGAAGTGTATATTAGTAGATACCCAGTGTAGTACTGCGTAGCTGATGGAAGTGTATATTAGTAGATACTCAGTGTAGTACTGCGTAACTGATGGAAGTGTATGTTAGCAGATACTCAGTGTAGTACTGCGTAGCTGATGGAAGTGTATGTTAGCAGATACTCAGTGTAGTACTGCGTAACTGATGGAAGTGTATACAGATACTCAGTGTAGTACTGCGTAACTGATGGAAGTGTATATTAGCAGATACTCAGTGTAGTACTGCGTAACTGATGGAAGTGTATATTAGCAGATACTCAGTGTAGTACTGCGTAACTGATGGAAGTGTATACAGATACTCAGTGTAGTACTGCGTAACTGATGGAAGTGTATGTTAGCAGATACTCAGTGTAGTACTGCGTAACTGATGGAAGTGTATATTAGTAGATACTCAGTGTAGTACTGCGTAACTGATGGAAGTGTATATTAGCAGATACTCAGTGTAGTACTGCATAACTGATGGAAGTGTATATTAGTAGATACTCAGTGTAGTACTGCGTAACTGATGGAAGTGTATATTAGCAGATACTCAGTGTAGTACTGCGTAGCTGATGGAAGTGTATATTAGCAGATACCCAGTGTAGTACTGCATAACTGATGGAAGTGTATATTAGTAGATACTCAGTGTAGTACTGCGTAACTGATGGAAGTGTATATTAGCAGATACTCAGTGTAGTACTGCGTAGCTGATGGAAGTGTATATTAGCAGATACTCAGTGTAGTACTGCGTAACTGATGGAAGTGTATATTAGCAGATACTCAGTGTAGTACTGCGTAGCTGATGGAAGTGTATATTAGCAGATACTCAGTGTAGTACTGCATAACTGATGGAAGTGTATATTAGCAGATACTCAGTGTAGTACTGCGTAGCTGATGGAAGTGTATATTAGTAGATACTCAGTGTAGTACTGCGTAGCTGATGGAAGTGTATATTAGTAGATACTCAGTGTAGTACTGCGTAGCTGATGGAAGTGTATATTAGCAGATACTCAGTGTAGTACTGCGTAGCTGATGGAAGTGTATATTAGCAGATACTCAGTGTAGTACTGCGTAGCTGATGGAAGTGTATATTAGCAGATACTCAGTGTAGTACTGCGTAACTGATGGAAGTAAATCGCTGGATATTATATCGCAACTCGTAGCGTTTTAATTCAACGTTCCACGAACAGAGTAGAGTAGAGCGGAGGGCAGAATGGCCGTCTGAGTTTTTAATGTTTTAAATCCCAATTTTGGGAAAAGCTCAATATCAGCCCATCAACCCATTACAACCCATTACAACCCAATACAACCCATTAAAACCCATTCCCATTACAACCCATTACAACCCAATACAACCCATTAAAACCCATTCCCATTACAACCCATTACAACCCAATACAACCCATTAAAACCCATTCCCATTACAACCCATTACAACCCAATACAACCCATTAAAACCCATTCCCATTACAACCCATTACAACCCATTACAACCCAATACAACCCATTAAAACCCATTCCCATTACAACCCATTACAACCCATTACAACCCATTACAACCCATTCCCAATGCAACCCATTACAACCCATTCCCAATGCAACCCATTACAACCCATTACAACCCAGACAACCCATTAAAACCCATTCCCATTACAACCCATTACAACCCAATGCAACCCATTACAACCCATTCCCAATGCAACCCATTACAACCCATTACAACCCATTACAACCCATTCCTCTGGCTCCGACCGACTACTAATTGTCACTTTTTTGACGAAGGAGGAGATTGAAAAACGACTTTTCTTGTTGCCAGTCCCATCACCCAGTAATTTACCAAACCAAATAAAAAGAGCAACCATTCAAAGCAATGATGTGACTAATATTCCCTTCAACTTGCTCAATGCTGTAGGGTAAAATAAAGAGCTGAGTTGTGACTTTGTGATGTCTGACAAATATGACTTTAGTCATTTTATCACCAGACAACAACCATTCAAACTAACGACGGGTCTAACATCTGTTGCCAAAGGATAGAAGTAAGTGCTCAGTTTGGGCTGTGCTCATCAGAACCAAGTTTCAGTATTGTTTTGTCAAAGATGTTTGAAATTACACGACACTATTACTTTTATATATAAGCAACTCTACAATGCATCAACCTTAGAGTTGTGGTGTATGTAAATAGGATATGAACACGGAGTTAATTTCCCTTTATGTTGCCTATGATGATGGAGGTTGTGGTATATGTTAATTTGATATGATGGAGGTTGTGGTATATGTTAATGTGATATGATGGAGGTTGTGGTATATGTTAATGTGATATGACGGAGGTTGAGGTATATGTTAATTTGATATGATGGAGGTTGTGGTATATGTTAATTTGATATGATGGAGGTTGTGGTATATGTTAATTTGATATGATGGATGCTGTGGTATATGTGTACCTCTTCAGGATCGGTGGGTCCCCCGCGGGACGGGTGAGCTAACGTAGGCTAATGCGATTAGCATGAGGTTGTAAGTAACAAGAACATTTCCCAGGACATAGACATATCTGATGTTGGCAGAAAGCTTACATTCTTGTTAATCTAACTGCACTGTCCAATTTACAGTAGCTATTACAGTGAAAGAATACCATGCTATTGTTTGAGGAGAGTGCACAGTTATGAACTTGAAAAGTTATTAACAAACCAATTAGGCACATTTGGGCAGTCTTGATACAACTTTTTGAACAGAAATACAATGGATCATTGGATCAGTCTAAAACTTTGCACATACACCGCTGCCATCTAGTGGGCAAAATCTAAATTGCGCCTGGGCTGGAATAATACATTATGGCCTTTCTCTTGCTGTTTCAAAGATGAAAGTACAAAAAAATACAAGAAAAACACATTTATTAAATTCTCCTACATTTATTTCACATTTCTACAAACTTCAAAGTGTTTCCTTTCAAATGGTATCAATAATATGCATATCCTTGCTTCAGGGCCTGAGCTACAGGCAGTTAGATTTGGGTATATCATTTTAAGAGAAAATTGAAAAAAAGGGGCGGATCCTTATTGATATGATATGATGAAGGATGTGGTAGATCAAATCAAATGTTATTGGTCACATACACGTGATTAGCAGATGTTATTGGTCACATACACGTGATTAGCAGATGTTATTGGTCACATACACGTGATTAGCAGATGTTATTGGTCACATACACGTGATTAGCAGATGTTATTGGTCACATACACGTGATTAGCAGATGTTATTGGTCACATACACGTGATTAGCAGACGTTATTGGTCACATACACGTGATTAGCAGACGTTATTGGTCACATACACGTGATTAGCAGACGTTATTGGTCACATACACGTGATTAGCAGATGTTATTGCAGGTGTAGCGAAATGCTTGTGCTTCTAGCTCTGACAGTGCAGTAATATCTAACAAGTAATATCTAACAAATTACACAACATATACCCAATACACACACATCTAAGTAGGAATGAATTAAGACTATATACATATAAGGACAAGTGATGTCAGAGCGGAACGGACTAAGATACAGTAGAATAGTAACGAATACAGTATATACATATGAGATGAGTAATGCCAGATATGTAAACATTATTAAGTGAACGAGATACCGTAGAATAGTAACGAATACAGTATATACATATGATATGAGTAATGCCAGATATGTAAACATTATTAAGTGAACGAGATACCGTAGAATAGTATAGAATACAGGATATACATATGATATGAGTAATGCCAGGTATGTAAACATTAAGTGACCAAAATACTGTAGAATAGTATAGAATACAGGATATACATATGATATGAGTAATGCCAGATATGTAAACATTATTAAAGTGACTAGTGTTCCATTCCTTAAAGTGGCCAGTGTTTCCTAGTCTATGCCTATAGGCAGCAGCCTCTAATGTGCTAGTGATGGCTGTTTAACAGTCTGATGGCCTTGAGATAGCAGCTGTTTTTCAGTCTCTCGGTCCCAGCTTTGATGCACTTGTACTGACCTCGCCAATTACACCCATCCAAGCCCCATCCTGCGACCTAAGAGGTATGGATCAGATGCTCAACATGCTCTGCTCAAGCATACTGTGATGGTCCGGGCCTAAACCACACAAAAACAACACTAGACACTATGGAACACAAAACTTTTAATATCTCATCCTGGAATATACTGGATGAGTATGGCATCTGCCTTTGGCCTAAAGAGCAGGAACCTGGACTTCATCAAAGAAATTGGAAATACAGACATTGTCATCCTACAAGAAACATGGTACTGTATAAAGGTTGCCCTCTAGGTTACAACGAGCTGGTAGTCCCATCCACCAAACTACCAGGTGTGAAACAGGGAAGAGACTCAGAGTGAATTACTGCCACATATTAAACTACCTCCAGACAGCAACAGTAAATAAGGAGGGAAGGATGGTACCTCTGGAAGATGGGAGGGAGTAGCCCCCTTTGATGCGATCGCTCACTCAACTTTAACTTATCAGTTTGAGCATCTGGCGAAGGTGTGTTTGTGTGTGTGTGTGCGTGCGTGCGTGTGTGTGTGCGTGCGTGTGTGTGTGCATGTGTGTGTGTGTGTGTGTGATTGTGACAGAGAGTGTACAGGAAATTACGATTTTGTCTAATCATATCTCCATCCAAATCTCAAGAATCCACTCCAATTTGTAGCTCGATTAATTCTGTATATTCAATCCCTCATTCTACTCAGGGCAGGCATGCGTAATACACGACTTCATACATCCATCCCCATCTGGTGAACTAGTACCACTAAAGTAATCCTACCTATATTCTACACTGCTCTCTAATGGTTGGCGGTTCATTTAATTTGGGCTGTTGGGTTCATTCATTTAATTAATAACTACAAGAGAACCACAAAGTCTTCAAAAGAAACGATAGGCCTATCAATCTGATCAAATATAATTTATTGATCTAGATCAGTGATTCCCAAACGTGTTATAGTCCCGTACACCCTTCAAAACATTCAACCTCCAGCTGTACCCCCTCTAGCACCATGGTCAGCACACTCTCAAAAGTTGTTATTTTGCCATCATTGTAAGCCCGCCACACACACACACACTATACGATACATTTATTAAACATAAGAATGAGTGTGCGTTTTTGTCACAACCCGGCTCGTGGGAAGTGACAAAGAGCTCTTAGAGGACCAGGGCACAAATAATAATATAATCAATAATTTTGCTCTTTATTTAACCATCTTGCATATGAAACCTTATTTGTTAATCGAAAATTGTGTCTTAAATAAGTTTCCACACACAGTCTGTGCCTGTACTTAGTTTTCATGCTGTGAGGGCCGAGATTCCACTCTCAGATAGGCACGTGATTGCAAAGGGTATCAGTGTCTTAACAGATTTACCAAGGCAGAATACTCTGAGGGCAGAGTATTTACAGCTATTCATCAGAATATAGATTTATTTTTTATATATAGCTACAGATAGATACGTATGCTATGATTTGTTTATCTGTAGTAAGTTTAATATATTTTAATAGATAACAGTTTCCTGGTATACGGGAGAGAGAGAGACAGAAAAAGAGAGAGAGAAAAAGGCTTGTGGTGTTGATGGTAAAAAATTATTTAAAAAAATACAATTATAAAAAATCTATAAAATGATCAAATATACAGACAACAAATTCCAATTGGCTTACAGAATATAATTATCTATCCAAAATGGAGATGATGGGTAAATCACTTCTCCAATTTTTTTTAACAAAGAACAAACAGCAAAAACATGATCAAATACAAATATAAAATATAAAAGACTACCAGAACCCACTGGATTCTCCAATTACATTGAATGAACTACAGGACAAAATAAAAACCCTCCAACCCAAAAAGGCCTGTGGTGTTGATGGTATCCTCAATAAAATGATCAAATATACAGACAAATATACAAACAAATTATTTCAATTGCCTATACTAAAACTCTTTAACATCATCCTTAGCTCTGGCATCTTCCCCAATATTTGGAACCAAGGACTGATCACCCCAATCCACAAAAGTGGAGAAAAATTTGATCCCAATAACTACCGTGGGATATGCGTCAACAGCAACCTTGGGAAAATCCTCTGCATTATCATTAACAGCAGACTCGTACATTTCCTCAGTGAAAACAATGTACTGGGCAAATGTCAAATGTGGTTTTAACCAAATTATCATATGACGGACCACATATTCAGCCTACACACCGTAATTGACAAAAAAACAACAACAAATGAAGGCAAAGTCTTCTCATGCTTTGTTGATTTCAAAAAGCCTTCGACTCAGTTTGGCATGAGGGTCTGCTATCCAAATTGATCGAAAGTGGTGTTGGGAAAAACATTACAAAATCTATGTACACAAACAACAAGTGTGCGGTTAAAATAGCCAAAAAAACAAATTTCTTCCCACAGGGCCGTGGGGTGAGACAGGGATGCAGCTTAAGCCCCACCCTCTTCAAAATATATATCAACGAATTGGCGAGGGCACTAGAACAGTCTTCGGCACCCGGCTTTACCCTACTAAAGTCTGAAGTCAAATGTCTACTGTTTGCTGATGATCTGGTGCTTCTGTCACCAAACAAGAGGGGCCTGCAGTAGCACCTAGATCTTCTGCACAGATTCTGCCAGACCTGGGCCCTAACAGTAAATCTCAGTAAGACCAAAATAATGGTGTTCCAAAAAAGGTCCAGTTGCCAGGACCACAAATACAAATTCCATCTAGACACCATTGCCGTAGAGCACACAGAAAACTAAACATACCTTGGCATAAACATCAGTGCCACAGGTAACTTCCACAAAGTTCTGAAAGATCTGAGAGACAAGGCAAGAAGGGCATTCTATGCCATCAAAAGGAACATAAAATTTGACATACCAATTAGGATCTGGCTAAAAATACTTGAATCAGTTATAAAACCCATTGCCCTTTATGGTTGTGAGGTCTGGGGTCCGCTCACCAACCAAGAATTCACAAAATGGGACAAACACCAAATTGAGACTCTGCATGCAGAATTCTGCAAAAATATCCTCAGTGTACAACGTAAAACACCAAATAATGCATGCAGAGCAGAATGAGGCCGATACCCGCTAATTATCAAAATCCAGAAAAGATACATTAAATTCTACAACCACCTAAAAGGAAGTGATTCCCAAACCTTCCGTAGCAAAGCCATCACCTACAGAGAGATGAACCTGGAGAAGAGTCCCCTAAGCAAGCTGGTCCTGGGGCTCTGTTCACAAACACAAACTGACCCCACGAAGCCCGTATGATAACAGTCTGAAGGCCTTGAGATAGAAGCTGTTTTTCAGTCTCTCGGTCCCTGCTTTGATGCACCTGTACTGACGTCGCCTTCTGGATGATAGCGGGGTGAACAGGCAGTGGCTCGGGTGGTTGTTGTCCTTGATGATCTTTATGGCCTTCCTGTGACATTGGGTGGTGTAGGTGTCCTGGAGGGCAGGTAGTTTGCCCCCGGTGATGCGTTGTGCAGACCTCACTACCCTCTGAAGAGCCTTACGGTTGTGGGCGGAGCAGTTGCCGTACCAGGCGGTGATACAGCCCGACAGGATGCTCTCGATTGTGCATCTGTAGAAGTTTGTGAGTGCTTTTGGTGACGAGCCGAATTTCTTCAGCCTCCTGAGGTTGAAGAGGCGCTGCTGCGCCTTCTTCACAACGCTGTCTGTGTGGGTGGACCAATTCAGTTTGTCCGTGATGTGTACACCGAGGAACTTAAAACTTACTACCCTCTCCACTACTGTCCCGTCGATGTGGATAGGGGGGTGCTCCCTCTGCTGTTTCCTGAAGTCCACAATCATCTCCTTTGTTTTGTTGACGTTGAGTGTGAGGTTATTTTCCTGACACCACACTCCGAGGGCCCTCATCTCCTCCCTGTAGGCCGTCTCGTCGTTGTTGGTAATCAAGCCTACCACTGTAGTGTCATCCGCAAACTTGATGATTGAGTTGGAGGCGTGCATGGCCACGCAGTCGTGGGTGAACAGGGAGTACAGGAGAGGGCTCAGAACGCACCCTTGTGGGGCCCCAGTGTTGAGGATCAGCGGGGTGGAGATGTTGTTACCTACCCTCACCACCTGGGGGCGGCACGTCAGGAAGTCCAGTACCCAGTTGCACAGGGCGGGGTCGAGACCCAGGGTCTCGAGCTTGATGACGAGTTTGGATGGTACTATGGTGTTAAATGCTGAGCTGTAGTCGATGAACAGCATTCTCACATGGGTATTCCTCTTGTCCAGATGGGTTAGGGCAGTGTGCAGTGTGGTTGCAATTGCGTCGTCTGTG
>NC_092086.1:113815997-113840997 GCF_045679555.1 Salvelinus alpinus | reverse complement strand
AATACTGTATTGAAGTAATATCACAATATTGGATAAGTAGAGTTAATACTGTATTGAAGTAATATCACAATATTGGATAAGTAGAGTTAATACTGTATTGAAGTAATATCACAATATTGGATAAGTAGAGTTAATACTGTATTGAAGTAATATCACAATATTGGATAAGTAGAGTGAATACTGTATTGAAGTAATATCACAATGTTGGATAAGTAGAGTGAATACTGTATTGAAGTAATATCACAATATTGGATAAGTAGAGTGAATACTGTATTGAAGTAATATCACAATATTGAATAAGTACAGTGAATACCGTATTGAAGTAATATCACAATATTGGATACGTGGAGTGAATACTGTATTGAAGTAATATCACAATATTGGATAAGTAGAGTTAATACTGTATTGAAGTAATATCACAATATTGGATAAGTAGAGTGAATACTGTATTGAAGGGTTCAATTAACGACCACTATATGATCTACAATTATCAGAGTGACCTCGTTTTCATCCTCATTTTCAGAGTGTTCGCATTTCCGTGTGTGTTTGTGTTTGTGTTTGTGTTTGTGTGTGTGTGTGTTTGTGTTTGTGTTTGTGTGCTTGTAATGTCAGAGAGAGAAGGGCATTTATCTCATAGTGTTAATTACATTTGCTTTTATAAAATACAAATTATTGTTAATAATCATACAATTATTATTATTATTATGTTATTAATATAATATTATTAAAAGTGATATCATTGTTTTATATAATAGCGATTTTAAAATCTGCGCCTCGTTACTGTTGAGTGGTTTTACTTGCTCAGATTAAAAATCCTATCCAGTAGCTGTATTTACAGTAATAGTTTAAACTCATATTCAAAGCTTATTGGGAGATAATCTCCAGATTGACACCAATGATAATCCAGTCGTTATGTGGCGTTCCAATCTCCTCACGACCCTTGGCTAGAGCTGCACGACCACGTCTCTCCAGATTGACATAAAAAAAAAAAGAAGTACTTTCTCCCCATAGAGATTGGATTTGGCACCTGTGTTAAAACTTCTAACAGCTCATGTAAACGCAGCAAAAAAAAGAAACGTCCTCTCACTGTCAACTGCGTTTATTATCAGCAAATTTAACATGTGTAAATATTTGTATGAACATAACAAGATTCAGCAACTGAGACATAAAATGAACAAGTTCCACAGACATGTGACTAACAGAAATGGAATAATGTTTCCCTGAACAAAGGGGGGGGGGGGGGGGGGGGGGGACAGTCAGTTCCTGGTGTGGCCACCAGCTGCATTAAGTAATGCAGTGCATCACCTCCTCATGGACTGCACCAGATTTGCCAGTTCTTGCTGTGAGATGTTACCCCACTCTTCCACCAAGGGACCTGAAAGTTCCTGGACATTTCTGGGGGGAATGGCCCTAGCCCTCACCCTCCGATCCAACAGGTCCCAGACGTGCTCAATGGGTTTGAGATCCGGGCTCATCGCTGGCCATGGCAGAACACTGACATTCCTGTCTTGCAGGAAATCACGCACAGAACGAGCAGCATGGCTGGTGGCATTGTCATGCTGGAGGGTCATGTCAGGATGAGCCTGCAGGAAGGGTACCACATCAGGGAGGAGGATGTCTTCCCTTTAACGCACAGCATTGAGATTGCCTGCAATGACAACAAGCTCACTCCGATGATGCTGTGACACACCACGGACCCTTCACCTCCAAATCGATCCCGCTCCAGAGTACAGGCCTCGGTGTAATGCTCATTCTTTCGACGATAAACGCGAATCCGACCATCACCCCTGGTGAGACAAAACCGCATCCTGTCAATGAAGAGCACTTTTTGCCAGTCCTGTCTGGTCCAGCGACGGTGGGTTTGTGCCCATAGGTGACGTTGTTGCTGGTGATGTCTGGCGAGGACCTGCCTTACAACAGGCCTACAAGCCCTCAGTCCAGCCTCTCTCAGCCTATTGCGGACAGTCTGAGCACTGATGGAGGGATTGTGCGTTCCTGGTGTAACACGGCAGTTGTTGCCATCCTGTACCTGTCCCGCAGGTGTGATGTTCGGATGTACCGATCCTGTGCAGGTGTTGTTACACGTGGTCCGCCACTGCGAGGACAATCAGCTGTCCGTCCTGTCTCCCTGTAGTGCGGTCTTAGGCGTCTCATAGTACGGACATTGCAATTTATTGCCCTGGCCACATCTGCAGTCCTCATGCCTCCTTACAGCATGCCTAAGGCACGTTCACACAGATGAGCAGGGACCCTGGGCATCTTTCTTTTGGTGTTTTTCAGAGTCAGTAGAAAGGCCTCTTTCGTGTCCTAAGTTTTCATAACTGTGACCTTAATTGCCTACCGTCTGTAAGCTGTTAGTGTCTTAACGACCGTTCCACAGGTGCATGTTCATTAATTGTTTCTGGTTCATTGAACAAGCATGGGAAACTGTGTTTAAACCCTTTACAATGAAGATCTGTGAAGTTATTTGGATTTTTAACGAATAATCTTTGAAAGACAGGGCCCTGACAAAGGGACATTTCTTTTTTTGCCGAGTTTAGATGATGGAGAGGTGTTTCTGTTTGGAGCAGGACAGGCTACAGGTCAGTAGAGGTGTGTCTGTGTGGAGCAGGACAGGCTACAGGTCAGTAGAGGTGTGTCTGTGTGGAGCAGGACAGGCTACAGGTCAGTAGAGGTGTTTCTGTGTGGAGCAGGACAGACTACAGGTCAGTAGAGGTGTTTCTGTGTGTAACAGGACAGGCTACAGGTCAGTAGAGGTGTTTCTGTGTGGAGCAGGACAGGCTACAGGTCAGTAGAGGTGTTTCTGTGTGGAGCAGGACAGGCTACAGGTCAGTAGAGGTGTTTCTGTGTGGAGCAGGACAGGCTACAGGTCAGTAGAGGTGTTTCTGTGTGGAGCAGGACAGGCTACAGGTCAGTAGAGGTGTTTCTGTGTGGAGCAGGACAGGCTACAGGTCAGGAGAGGTGTTTCTGTGTGGAGCAGGACAGGCTACAGGTCAGTAGAGGTGTTTCTGTATGGAGCAGGACAGGCTACAGGTCAGTAGAGGTGTTTCTGTGTGGAGCAGGACAGGCTACAGGTCAGGAGAGGTGTTTCTGTGTGGAGCAGGACAGGCTACAGGTCAGTAGAGGTGTTTCTGTGTGGAGCAGGACAGACTACAGGTCAGTAGAGGTGTTTCTGTGTGGAGCAGGACAGGCTACAGGTCAGTAGAGGTGTTTCTGTGTGGAGCAGGACAGGCTACAGGTCAGTAGAGGTGTTTCTGTGTGGAGCAGGACAGGCTACAGGTCAGTAGAGGTGTTTCTGTGTGGAGCAGGACAGGCTACAGGTCAGTAGTGGTGTTTCTGTGTGGAGCAGGACAGGCTACAGGTCAGTAGAGGTGTTTCTGTGTGGAGCAGGACAGGCTACAGGTCAGTAGAGGTGTTTCTGTGTGGAGCAGGACAGGCTACAGGTCAGGAGAGGTGTTTCTGTGTGGAGCAGGACAGGCTACAGGTCAGTAGAGGTGTTTCTGTATGGAGCAGGACAGGCTACAGGTCAGTAGAGGTGTTTCTGTGTGGAGCAGGACAGGCTACAGGTCAGGAGAGGTGTTTCTGTGTGGAGCAGGACAGGCTACAGGTCAGGAGAGGTGTTTCTGTGTGGAGCAGGACAGGCTACAGGTCAGGAGAGGTGTTTCTGTGTGGAGCAGGACAGGCTACAGGTCAGGAGAGGTGTTTCTGTGTGGAGCAGGACAGGCTACAGGTCAGTAGTGGTGTTTCTGTATGGAGCAGGACAGGCTAAAGGTCAGTAGAGGTGTTTCTGTTTGGAGCAGGACAAACTACAGGTCAGTAGAGGTGTTTCTGTATGGAGCAGGACAGGCTACAGGTCAGTAGAGGTGTTTCTGTGTGGAGCAGGACAGGCTACAGGTCAGTAGAGGTGTTTCTGTTGGGAGCAGGACAGACTACAGGTCAGTAGAGGTGTTTCTGTGTGGAGCAGGACAGGCTACAGGTCAGGAGAGGTGTTTCTGTGTGGAGCAGGACAGGCTACAGGTCAGTAGAGGTGTTTCTGTGTGGAGCAGGACAGACTACAGGTCAGTAGAGGTGTTTCTGTGTGGAGCAGGACAGGCTACAGGTCAGGAGAGGTGTTTCTGTGTGGAGCAGGACAGGCTACAGGCCAGTAGTGGTGTTTCTGTATAGAGCAGGACAGGCTACAGGTCAGTAGAGGTGTTTCTGTTTGGAGCAGGACAAACTACAGGTCAGTAGAGGTGTTTCTGTATGGAGCAGGACAGGCTACAGGTCAGTAGAGGTGTTTCTGTGTGGAGCAGGACAGGCTACAGGTCAGTAGAGGTGTTTCTGTTTGGAGCAGGACAGGCTACAGGTCAGTAGAGGTGTTTCTGTGTGGAGCAGGACAGACTACAGGTCAGTAGAGGTGTTTCTGTTTGGAGCAGGACAGGCTACAGGTCAGTAGAGGTGTTTCTGTGTGGAGCAGGACAGGCTACAGGTCAGTAGAGGTGTTTCTGTGTGGAGCAGGACAGGCTACAGGTCAGTAGAGGTGTTTCTGTGTGGAGCAGGACAGGATACAGGTCAGTAGAGGTGTTTCTGTGTGGAGCAGGACAGGCTACAGGTCAGTAGAGGTGTTTCTGTATGGAGCAGGAAAGGCTACAGGTCAGTAGAGGTGTTTCTGTGTGGAGCAGGACAGGATACAGGTCAGTAGAGGTGTTTCTGTGTGGAGCAGGACAGGCTACAGGTCAGTAGAGGTGTTTCTGTATGGAGCAGGACAGGCTACAGGTCAGTAGAGGTGTTTCTGTGTGGAGCAGGACAGGCTACAGGTCAGTAGAGGTGTTTCTGTGTGGAGCAGGACAGGCTACAGGTCAGTAGAGGTGTTTCTGTTTGGAGCAGGACAGGCTACAGGTCAGTAGAGGTGTTTCTGTTTGGAGCAGGACAGACTACAGGTCAGTAGAGGTGTTTCTGTGTGGAGCAGGACAGGCTACAGGTCAGTAGAGGTGTTTCTGTATGGAGCAGGACAGGCTACAGGTCAGTAGAGGTGTTTCTGTATGGAGCAGGACAGGCTACAGGTCAGTAGAGGTGTTTCTGTGTGGAGCAGGACAGGCTACAGGTCAGTAGAGGTGTTTCTGTGTGGAGCAGGACAGGCTACAGGTCAGTAGAGGTGTTTCTGTGTGGAGCAGGACAGGCTACAGGTCAGTAGAGGTGTTTCTGTGTGGAGCAGGCCAGGCTACAGGTCAGTAGAGGTGTTTCTGTGTGGAGCAGGACAGGCTACAGGTCAGTAGAGGTGTTTCTGTGTGGAGCAGGACAGACTACAGGTCAGTAGAGGTGTTTCTGTTTGGAGCAGGACAGACTACAGGTCAGTAGTGGTGTTTCTGTATGGAGCAGGACAGGCTACAGGTCAGTAGAGGTGTTTCTGTGTGGAGCAGGACAGGATACAGGTCAGTAGAGGTGTTTCTGTGTGGAGCAGGACAGGCTACAGGTCAGTAGAGGTGTTTCTGTATGGAGCAGGACAGGCTACAGGTCAGTAGATGTGTTTCTGTGTGGAGCAGGACAGGATACAGGTCAGTAGAGGTGTTTCTGTGTGGAGCAGGACAGGCTACAGGTCAGTAGAGGTGTTTCTGTATGGAGCAGGACAGGCTACAGGTCAGTAGAGGTGTTTCTGTGTGGAGCAGGACAGGCTACAGGTCAGTAGAGGTGTTTCTGTGTGGAGCAGGACAGGCTACAGGTCAGTAGAGGTGTTTCTGTTTGGAGCAGGACAGGCTACAGGTCAGTAGAGGTGTTTCTGTTGGGAGCAGGACAGACTACAGGTCAGTAGAGGTGTTTCTGTGTGGAGCAGGACAGGCTACAGGTCAGGAGAGGTGTTTCTGTGTGGAGCAGGACAGGCTACAGGTCAGTAGAGGTGTTTCTGTGTGGAGCAGGACAGACTACAGGTCAGTAGAGGTGTTTCTGTGTGGAGCAGGACAGGCTACAGGTCAGGAGAGGTGTTTCTGTGTGGAGCAGGACAGGCTACAGGCCAGTAGTGGTGTTTCTGTATAGAGCAGGACAGGCTACAGGTCAGTAGAGGTGTTTCTGTTTGGAGCAGGACAAACTACAGGTCAGTAGAGGTGTTTCTGTATGGAGCAGGACAGGCTACAGGTCAGTAGAGGTGTTTCTGTGTGGAGCAGGACAGGCTACAGGTCAGTAGAGGTGTTTCTGTTTGGAGCAGGACAGGCTACAGGTCAGTAGAGGTGTTTCTGTGTGGAGCAGGACAGACTACAGGTCAGTAGAGGTGTTTCTGTTTGGAGCAGGACAGGCTACAGGTCAGTAGAGGTGTTTCTGTGTGGAGCAGGACAGGCTACAGGTCAGTAGAGGTGTTTCTGTGTGGAGCAGGACAGGCTACAGGTCAGTAGAGGTGTTTCTGTGTGGAGCAGGACAGGATACAGGTCAGTAGAGGTGTTTCTGTGTGGAGCAGGACAGGCTACAGGTCAGTAGAGGTGTTTCTGTATGGAGCAGGAAAGGCTACAGGTCAGTAGAGGTGTTTCTGTGTGGAGCAGGACAGGATACAGGTCAGTAGAGGTGTTTCTGTGTGGAGCAGGACAGGCTACAGGTCAGTAGAGGTGTTTCTGTATGGAGCAGGACAGGCTACAGGTCAGTAGAGGTGTTTCTGTGTGGAGCAGGACAGGCTACAGGTCAGTAGAGGTGTTTCTGTGTGGAGCAGGACAGGCTACAGGTCAGTAGAGGTGTTTCTGTTTGGAGCAGGACAGGCTACAGGTCAGTAGAGGTGTTTCTGTTTGGAGCAGGACAGACTACAGGTCAGTAGAGGTGTTTATGTGTGGAGCAGGACAGGCTACAGGTCAGTAGAGGTGTTTCTGTATGGAGCAGGACAGGCTACAGGTCAGTAGAGGTGTTTCTGTATGGAGCAGGACAGGCTACAGGTCAGTAGAGGTGTTTCTGTGTGGAGCAGGACAGGCTACAGGTCAGTAGAGGTGTTTCTGTGTGGAGCAGGACAGGCTACAGGTCAGTAGAGGTGTTTCTGTGTGGAGCAGGACAGGCTACAGGTCAGTAGAGGTGTTTCTGTGTGGAGCAGGCCAGGCTACAGGTCAGTAGAGGTGTTTCTGTGTGGAGCAGGACAGGCTACAGGTCAGTAGAGGTGTTTCTGTGTGGAGCAGGACAGACTACAGGTCAGTAGAGGTGTTTCTGTTTGGAGCAGGACAGACTACAGGTCAGTAGTGGTGTTTCTGTATGGAGCAGGACAGGCTACAGGTCAGTAGAGGTGTTTCTGTGTGGAGCAGGACAGGATACAGGTCAGTAGAGGTGTTTCTGTGTGGAGCAGGACAGGCTACAGGTCAGTAGAGGTGTTTCTGTATGGAGCAGGACAGGCTACAGGTCAGTAGATGTGTTTCTGTGTGGAGCAGGACAGGATACAGGTCAGTAGAGGTGTTTCTGTGTGGAGCAGGACAGGCTACAGGTCAGTAGAGGTGTTTCTGTATGGAGCAGGACAGGCTACAGGTCAGTAGAGGTGTTTCTGTGTGGAGCAGGACAGGCTACAGGTCAGTAGAGGTGTTTCTGTGTGGAGCAGGACAGGCTACAGGTCAGTAGAGGTGTTTCTGTTTGGAGCAGGACAGGCTACAGGTCAGTAGAGGTGTTTCTGTTTGGAGCAGGACAGACTACAGGTCAGTAGAGGTGTTTATGTGTGGAGCAGGACAGGCTACAGGTCAGGAGAGGTGTTTCTGTATGGAGCAGGACAGGCTACAGGTCAGTAGAGGTGTTTCTGTATGGAGCAGGACAGGCTACAGGTCAGTAGAGGTGTTTCTGTGTGGAGCAGGACAGGCTACAGGTCAGTAGAGGTGTTTCTGTGTGGAGCAGGACAGGCTATAGGTCAGTAGAGGTGTTTCTGTGTGGAGCAGGACAGGCTACAGGTCAGTAGAGGTGTTTCTGTGTGGAGCAGGACAGGCTACAGGTCAGTAGAGGTGTTTCTGTGTGGAGCAGGACAGGCTACAGGTCAGTAGAGGTGTTTCTGTGTGGAGCAGGACAGACTACAGGTCAGTAGAGGTGTTTCTGTTTGGAGCAGGACAGACTACAGGTCAGTAGTGGTGTTTCTGTATGGAGCAGGACAGGCTACAGGTCAGTAGAGGTGTTTCTGTATGGAGCAGGACAGACTACAGGTCAGTAGAGGTGTTTCTGTGTGGAGCAGGACAGGCTACAGGTCAGTAGAGGTGTTTCTGTGTGGAGCAGGACAGGCTACAGGTCAGTAGTGGTGTTTCTGTATGGAGCAGGACAGGCTACAGGTCAGTAGAGGTGTTTCTGTTTGGAGCAGGACAGACTACAGGTCAGTAGTGGTGTTTCTGTATGGAGCAGGACAGGCTACAGGTCAGTAGAGGTGTTTCTGTATGGAGCAGGACAGACTACAGGTCAGTAGAGGTGTTTCTGTGTGGAGCAGGACAGGCTACAGGTCAGTAGAGGTGTTTCTGTGTGGAGCAGGACAGGCTACAGGTCAGTAGTGGTGTTTCTGTATGGAGCAGGACAGGCTACAGGTCAGTAGAGGTGTTTCTGTTTGGAGCAGGACAGGCTACAGGTCAGTAGAGGTGTTTCTGTGTGGAGCAGGACAGGCTACAGGTCAGTAGAGGTGTTTCTGTGTGGAGCAGGACAGGCTACAGGTCAGTAGAGGTGTTTCTGTGTGGAGCAGGACAGGCTACAGGTCAGTAGAGGTGTTTCTGTGTGGAGCAGGACAGGCTACAGGTCAGTAGAGGTGTTTCTGTGTGGAGCAGGACAGACTACAGGTCAGTAGAGGTGTTTCTGTTTGGAGCAGGACAGACTACAGGTCAGTAGTGGTGTTTCTGTATGGAGCAGGACAGGCTACAGGTCAGTAGAGGTGTTTCTGTATGGAGCAGGACAGACTACAGGTCAGTAGAGGTGTTTCTGTGTGGAGCAGGACAGGCTACAGGTCAGTAGAGGTGTTTCTGTGTGGAGCAGGACAGGCTACAGGTCAGTAGTGGTGTTTCTGTATGGAGCAGGACAGGCTACAGGTCAGTAGAGGTGTTTCTGTTTGGAGCAGGACAGGCTACAGGTCAGTAGAGGTGTTTCTGTATGGAGCAGGACAGGCTACAGGTCAGTAGAGGTGTTTCTGTATGGAGCAGGACAGGCTACAGGTCAGTAGTGGTGTTTCTGTATGGAGCAGGACAGGCTACAGGTCAGTAGAGGTGTTTCTGTGTGGAGCAGGACAGGCTACAGGTCAGTAGTGGTGTTTCTGTATGGAGCAGGACAGGCTACAGGTCAGTAGTGGTGTTTCTGTTTGGAGCAGGACAGACTACAGGTCAGTAGAGGTGTTTCTGTGTGGAGCAGGACAGGCTACAGGTCAGTAGAGGTGTTTCTGTGTGGAGCAGGACAGACTACAGGTCAGTAGAGGTGTTTCTGTTTGGAGCAGGACAGGCTACAGGTCAGTAGAGGTGTTTCTGTGTGGAGCAGGACAGACTACAGGTCAGTAGAGGTGTTTCTGTATGGAGCAGGACAGGCTACAGGTCAGTAGAGGTGTTTCTGTGTGGAGCAGGACAGGCTACAGGTCAGTAGTGGTGTTTCTGTATGGAGCAGGACAGGCTACAGGTCAGTTGTGGTGTTTCTGTTTGGAGCAGGACAGACTACAGGTCAGTAGAGGTGTTTCTGTGTGGAGCAGGACAGGCTACAGGTCAGTAGAGGTGTTTCTGTGTGGAGCAGGACAGGCTACAGGTCAGTAGAGGTGTTTCTGTTTGGAGCAGGACAGGCTACAGGTCAGTAGAGGTGTTTATGTGTGGAGCAGGACAGGCTACAGGTCAGTAGAGGTGTTTCTGTTTGGATCAGGACAGACTACAGGTCAGTAGAGGTGTTTCTGTGTGGAGCAGGACAGACTACAGGTCAGTAGAGGTGTTTCTGTATGGAGCAGGACAGGCTACAGGTCAGTAGAGGTGTTTCTGTATGGAGCAGGACAGGCTACAGGTCAGTAGTGGTGTTTCTGTATGGAGCAGGACAGGCTACAGGTCAGTAGTGGTGTTTCTGTTTGGAGCAGGACAGACTACAGGTCAGTAGAGGTGTTTCTGTGTGGAGCAGGACAGGCTACAGGTCAGTAGAGGTGTTTCTGTGTGGAGCAGGACAGGCTACAGGTCAGTAGAGGTGTTTCTGTTTGGAGCAGGACAGACTACAGGTCAGTAGAGGTGTTTCTGTTTGGAGCAGGACAGGCTACAGGTCAGTAGAGGTGTTTCTGTGTGGAGCAGGACAGGATACAGGTCAGTAGAGGTGTTTCTGTGTGGAGCAGGACAGGCTACAGGTCAGTAGAGGTGTTTCTGTATGGAGCAGGAAAGGCTACAGGTCAGTAGAGGTGTTTCTGTGTGGAGCAGGACAGGATACAGGTCAGTAGAGGTGTTTCTGTGTGGAGCAGGACAGGCTACAGGTCAGTAGAGGTGTTTCTGTATGGAGCAGGACAGGCTACAGGTCAGTAGAGGTGTTTCTGTGTGGAGCAGGACAGGCTACAGGTCAGTAGAGGTGTTTCTGTGTGGAGCAGGACAGGCTACAGGTCAGTAGAGGTGTTTCTGTTTGGAGCAGGACAGGCTACAGGTCAGTAGAGGTGTTTCTGTTTGGAGCAGGACAGACTACAGGTCAGTAGAGGTGTTTCTGTGTGGAGCAGGACAGGCTACAGGTCAGTAGAGGTGTTTCTGTATGGAGCAGGACAGGCTACAGGTCAGTAGAGGTGTTTCTGTATGGAGCAGGACAGGCTACAGGTCAGTAGAGGTGTTTCTGTGTGGAGCAGGACAGGCTACAGGTCAGTAGAGGTGTTTCTGTGTGGAGCAGGACAGGCTACAGGTCAGTAGAGGTGTTTCTGTGTGGAGCAGGACAGGCTACAGGTCAGTAGAGGTGTTTCTGTGTGGAGCAGGCCAGGCTACAGGTCAGTAGAGGTGTTTCTGTGTGGAGCAGGACAGGCTACAGGTCAGTAGAGGTGTTTCTGTGTGGAGCAGGACAGACTACAGGTCAGTAGAGGTGTTTCTGTTTGGAGCAGGACAGACTACAGGTCAGTAGTGGTGTTTCTGTATGGAGCAGGACAGGCTACAGGTCAGTAGAGGTGTTTCTGTGTGGAGCAGGACAGGATACAGGTCAGTAGAGGTGTTTCTGTGTGGAGCAGGACAGGCTACAGGTCAGTAGAGGTGTTTCTGTATGGAGCAGGACAGGCTACAGGTCAGTAGATGTGTTTCTGTGTGGAGCAGGACAGGATACAGGTCAGTAGAGGTGTTTCTGTGTGGAGCAGGACAGGCTACAGGTCAGTAGAGGTGTTTCTGTATGGAGCAGGACAGGCTACAGGTCAGTAGAGGTGTTTCTGTGTGGAGCAGGACAGGCTACAGGTCAGTAGAGGTGT
This sequence comes from Salvelinus alpinus, assembly GCF_045679555.1. Classification (NCBI taxonomy): domain Eukaryota; kingdom Metazoa; phylum Chordata; class Actinopteri; order Salmoniformes; family Salmonidae; genus Salvelinus; species Salvelinus alpinus. The sequence continues at coordinate 113,829,668 of NC_092086.1, read as the reverse complement.
TTCTGTGTGGAGCAGGACAGGCTACAGGTCAGTAGAGGTGTTTCTGTTTGGAGCAGGACAGGCTACAGGTCAGTAGAGGTGTTTCTGTTGGGAGCAGGACAGACTACAGGTCAGTAGAGGTGTTTCTGTGTGGAGCAGGACAGGCTACAGGTCAGGAGAGGTGTTTCTGTGTGGAGCAGGACAGGCTACAGGTCAGTAGAGGTGTTTCTGTGTGGAGCAGGACAGACTACAGGTCAGTAGAGGTGTTTCTGTGTGGAGCAGGACAGGCTACAGGTCAGGAGAGGTGTTTCTGTGTGGAGCAGGACAGGCTACAGGCCAGTAGTGGTGTTTCTGTATAGAGCAGGACAGGCTACAGGTCAGTAGAGGTGTTTCTGTTTGGAGCAGGACAAACTACAGGTCAGTAGAGGTGTTTCTGTATGGAGCAGGACAGGCTACAGGTCAGTAGAGGTGTTTCTGTGTGGAGCAGGACAGGCTACAGGTCAGTAGAGGTGTTTCTGTTTGGAGCAGGACAGGCTACAGGTCAGTAGAGGTGTTTCTGTGTGGAGCAGGACAGACTACAGGTCAGTAGAGGTGTTTCTGTTTGGAGCAGGACAGGCTACAGGTCAGTAGAGGTGTTTCTGTGTGGAGCAGGACAGGCTACAGGTCAGTAGAGGTGTTTCTGTGTGGAGCAGGACAGGCTACAGGTCAGTAGAGGTGTTTCTGTGTGGAGCAGGACAGGATACAGGTCAGTAGAGGTGTTTCTGTGTGGAGCAGGACAGGCTACAGGTCAGTAGAGGTGTTTCTGTATGGAGCAGGAAAGGCTACAGGTCAGTAGAGGTGTTTCTGTGTGGAGCAGGACAGGATACAGGTCAGTAGAGGTGTTTCTGTGTGGAGCAGGACAGGCTACAGGTCAGTAGAGGTGTTTCTGTATGGAGCAGGACAGGCTACAGGTCAGTAGAGGTGTTTCTGTGTGGAGCAGGACAGGCTACAGGTCAGTAGAGGTGTTTCTGTGTGGAGCAGGACAGGCTACAGGTCAGTAGAGGTGTTTCTGTTTGGAGCAGGACAGGCTACAGGTCAGTAGAGGTGTTTCTGTTTGGAGCAGGACAGACTACAGGTCAGTAGAGGTGTTTATGTGTGGAGCAGGACAGGCTACAGGTCAGTAGAGGTGTTTCTGTATGGAGCAGGACAGGCTACAGGTCAGTAGAGGTGTTTCTGTATGGAGCAGGACAGGCTACAGGTCAGTAGAGGTGTTTCTGTGTGGAGCAGGACAGGCTACAGGTCAGTAGAGGTGTTTCTGTGTGGAGCAGGACAGGCTACAGGTCAGTAGAGGTGTTTCTGTGTGGAGCAGGACAGGCTACAGGTCAGTAGAGGTGTTTCTGTGTGGAGCAGGCCAGGCTACAGGTCAGTAGAGGTGTTTCTGTGTGGAGCAGGACAGGCTACAGGTCAGTAGAGGTGTTTCTGTGTGGAGCAGGACAGACTACAGGTCAGTAGAGGTGTTTCTGTTTGGAGCAGGACAGACTACAGGTCAGTAGTGGTGTTTCTGTATGGAGCAGGACAGGCTACAGGTCAGTAGAGGTGTTTCTGTGTGGAGCAGGACAGGATACAGGTCAGTAGAGGTGTTTCTGTGTGGAGCAGGACAGGCTACAGGTCAGTAGAGGTGTTTCTGTATGGAGCAGGACAGGCTACAGGTCAGTAGATGTGTTTCTGTGTGGAGCAGGACAGGATACAGGTCAGTAGAGGTGTTTCTGTGTGGAGCAGGACAGGCTACAGGTCAGTAGAGGTGTTTCTGTATGGAGCAGGACAGGCTACAGGTCAGTAGAGGTGTTTCTGTGTGGAGCAGGACAGGCTACAGGTCAGTAGAGGTGTTTCTGTGTGGAGCAGGACAGGCTACAGGTCAGTAGAGGTGTTTCTGTTTGGAGCAGGACAGGCTACAGGTCAGTAGAGGTGTTTCTGTTTGGAGCAGGACAGACTACAGGTCAGTAGAGGTGTTTATGTGTGGAGCAGGACAGGCTACAGGTCAGGAGAGGTGTTTCTGTATGGAGCAGGACAGGCTACAGGTCAGTAGAGGTGTTTCTGTATGGAGCAGGACAGGCTACAGGTCAGTAGAGGTGTTTCTGTGTGGAGCAGGACAGGCTACAGGTCAGTAGAGGTGTTTCTGTGTGGAGCAGGACAGGCTATAGGTCAGTAGAGGTGTTTCTGTGTGGAGCAGGACAGGCTACAGGTCAGTAGAGGTGTTTCTGTGTGGAGCAGGACAGGCTACAGGTCAGTAGAGGTGTTTCTGTGTGGAGCAGGACAGGCTACAGGTCAGTAGAGGTGTTTCTGTGTGGAGCAGGACAGACTACAGGTCAGTAGAGGTGTTTCTGTTTGGAGCAGGACAGACTACAGGTCAGTAGTGGTGTTTCTGTATGGAGCAGGACAGGCTACAGGTCAGTAGAGGTGTTTCTGTATGGAGCAGGACAGACTACAGGTCAGTAGAGGTGTTTCTGTGTGGAGCAGGACAGGCTACAGGTCAGTAGAGGTGTTTCTGTGTGGAGCAGGACAGGCTACAGGTCAGTAGTGGTGTTTCTGTATGGAGCAGGACAGGCTACAGGTCAGTAGAGGTGTTTCTGTTTGGAGCAGGACAGACTACAGGTCAGTAGTGGTGTTTCTGTATGGAGCAGGACAGGCTACAGGTCAGTAGAGGTGTTTCTGTATGGAGCAGGACAGACTACAGGTCAGTAGAGGTGTTTCTGTGTGGAGCAGGACAGGCTACAGGTCAGTAGAGGTGTTTCTGTGTGGAGCAGGACAGGCTACAGGTCAGTAGTGGTGTTTCTGTATGGAGCAGGACAGGCTACAGGTCAGTAGAGGTGTTTCTGTTTGGAGCAGGACAGGCTACAGGTCAGTAGAGGTGTTTCTGTGTGGAGCAGGACAGGCTACAGGTCAGTAGAGGTGTTTCTGTGTGGAGCAGGACAGGCTACAGGTCAGTAGAGGTGTTTCTGTGTGGAGCAGGACAGGCTACAGGTCAGTAGAGGTGTTTCTGTGTGGAGCAGGACAGGCTACAGGTCAGTAGAGGTGTTTCTGTGTGGAGCAGGACAGACTACAGGTCAGTAGAGGTGTTTCTGTTTGGAGCAGGACAGACTACAGGTCAGTAGTGGTGTTTCTGTATGGAGCAGGACAGGCTACAGGTCAGTAGAGGTGTTTCTGTATGGAGCAGGACAGACTACAGGTCAGTAGAGGTGTTTCTGTGTGGAGCAGGACAGGCTACAGGTCAGTAGAGGTGTTTCTGTGTGGAGCAGGACAGGCTACAGGTCAGTAGTGGTGTTTCTGTATGGAGCAGGACAGGCTACAGGTCAGTAGAGGTGTTTCTGTTTGGAGCAGGACAGGCTACAGGTCAGTAGAGGTGTTTCTGTATGGAGCAGGACAGGCTACAGGTCAGTAGAGGTGTTTCTGTATGGAGCAGGACAGGCTACAGGTCAGTAGTGGTGTTTCTGTATGGAGCAGGACAGGCTACAGGTCAGTAGAGGTGTTTCTGTGTGGAGCAGGACAGGCTACAGGTCAGTAGTGGTGTTTCTGTATGGAGCAGGACAGGCTACAGGTCAGTAGTGGTGTTTCTGTTTGGAGCAGGACAGACTACAGGTCAGTAGAGGTGTTTCTGTGTGGAGCAGGACAGGCTACAGGTCAGTAGAGGTGTTTCTGTGTGGAGCAGGACAGACTACAGGTCAGTAGAGGTGTTTCTGTTTGGAGCAGGACAGGCTACAGGTCAGTAGAGGTGTTTCTGTGTGGAGCAGGACAGACTACAGGTCAGTAGAGGTGTTTCTGTATGGAGCAGGACAGGCTACAGGTCAGTAGAGGTGTTTCTGTATGGAGCAGGACAGGCTACAGGTCAGTAGTGGTGTTTCTGTATGGAGCAGGACAGGCTACAGGTCAGTTGTGGTGTTTCTGTTTGGAGCAGGACAGACTACAGGTCAGTAGAGGTGTTTCTGTGTGGAGCAGGACAGGCTACAGGTCAGTAGAGGTGTTTCTGTGTGGAGCAGGACAGGCTACAGGTCAGTAGAGGTGTTTCTGTGTGGAGCAGGACAGACTACAGGTCAGTAGAGGTGTTTCTGTTTGGAGCAGGACAGGCTACAGGTCAGTAGAGGTGTTTCTGTGTGGAGCAGGACAGACTACAGGTCAGTAGAGGTGTTTCTGTATGGAGCAGGACAGGCTACAGGTCAGTAGAGGTGTTTCTGTATGGAGCAGGACAGGCTACAGGTCAGTAGTGGTGTTTCTGTATGGAGCAGGACAGGCTACAGGTCAGTTGTGGTGTTTCTGTTTGGAGCAGGACAGACTACAGGTCAGTAGAGGTGTTTCTGTGTGGAGCAGGACAGGCTACAGGTCAGTAGAGGTGTTTCTGTGTGGAGCAGGACAGGCTACAGGTCAGTAGAGGTGTTTCTGTTTGGAGCAGGACAGGCTACAGGTCAGTAGAGGTGTTTATGTGTGGAGCAGGACAGGCTACAGGTCAGTAGAGGTGTTTCTGTTTGGATCAGGACAGACTACAGGTCAGTAGAGGTGTTTCTGTGTGGAGCAGGACAGACTACAGGTCAGTAGAGGTGTTTCTGTATGGAGCAGGACAGGCTACAGGTCAGTAGAGGTGTTTCTGTATGGAGCAGGACAGGCTACAGGTCAGTAGTGGTGTTTCTGTATGGAGCAGGACAGGCTACAGGTCAGTAGTGGTGTTTCTGTTTGGAGCAGGACAGACTACAGGTCAGTAGAGGTGTTTCTGTGTGGAGCAGGACAGGCTACAGGTCAGTAGAGGTGTTTCTGTGTGGAGCAGGACAGGCTACAGGTCAGTAGAGGTGTTTCTGTTTGGAGCAGGACAGACTACAGGTCAGTAGAGGTGTTTCTGTTTGGAGCAGGACAGACTACAGGTCAGTAGAGGTGTTTCTGTTTGGAGCAGGACAGGCTACAGGTCAGTAGAGGTGTTTCTGTTTGGAGCAGGACAGGTTACAGGTCAGTAGAGGTGTTTCTGTGTGGAGCAGGACAGGCTACAGGTCAGTAGAGGTGTTTCTGTTTGGAGCAGGACAGGCTACAGGTCAGTAGAGGTGTTTCTGTTTGGAGCAGGACAGGCTACAGGTCAGTAGAGGTGTTTCTGTTTGGAGCAGGACAGGCTACAGGTCAGTAGAGGTGTTTCTGTGTAGAGCAGGACAGACTACAGGTCAGTAGAGGTGTTTCTGTTTGGAGCAGGACAGACTACAGGTCAGTAGAGGTGTTTCTGTGTGGAGCAGGACAGACTACAGGTCAGTAGAGGTGTTTCTGTTTGGAGCAGGACAGACTACAGGTCAGTAGAGGTGTTTCTGTTTGGAGCAGGACAGGCTACAGGTCAGTAGAGGTGTTTCTGTGTGGAGCAGGACAGGCTACAGGTCAGTAGAGGTGTTTCTGTTTGGAGCAGGACAGGCTACAGGTCAGTAGAGGTGTTTCTGTATGGAGCAGGACAGGCTACAGGTCAGTAGAGGTGTTTCTGTGTGGAACAGGACAGGCTACAGGTCAGTAGAGGTGTTTCTGTGTGGAGCAGGACAGGCTACAGGTCAGTATAGGTGTTTCTGTGTGGAGCAGGACAGGCTACAGGTCAGTAGAGGTGTTTCTGTGTGGAGCAGGACAGACTACAGGTCAGTAGAGGTGTTTCTGTGTGGAGCAGGACAGGCTACAGGTCAGTAGAGGTGTTTCTGTGTGGAGCAGGACAGACTACAGGTCAGTAGAGGTGTTTCTGTGTGGAGCAGGACAGGCTACAGGTCAGTAGAGGTGTTTCTGTGTGGAGCAGGACAGACTACAGGTCAGTAGAGGTGTTTCTGTTTGGAGCAGGACAGGCTACAGGTCAGTAGAGGTGTTTCTGTGTGGAGCAGGACAGACTACAGGTCAGTAGAGGTGTTTCTGTTTGGAGCAGGACAGGCTACAGGTCAGTAGAGGTGTTTCTGTTTGGAGCAGGACAGGCTACAGGTCAGTAGAGGTGTTTCTGTTTGGAGCAGGACAGGCTACAGGTCAGTAGAGGTGTTTCTGTGTAGAGCAGGACAGACTACAGGTCAGTAGAGGTGTTTCTGTTTGGAGCAGGACAAACTACAGGTCAGTAGAGGTGTTTCTGTTTGGAGCAGGACAGGCTACAGGTCAGTAGAGGTGTTTCTGTGTAGAGCAGGACAGGCTACAGGTCAGTAGAGGTGTTTCTGTTTGGAGCAGGACAAACTACAGGTCAGTAGAGGTGTTTCTGTTTGGAGCAGGACAGGCTACAGGTCAGTAGAGGTGTTTCTGTGTGGAGCAGGACAGGCTACAGGTCAATAGAGGTGTTTCTGTATGGAGCACGACAGGCTACAGGTCAGTAGAGGTGTTTCTGTTTGGAGCAGGACAGACTACAGGTCAGTAGAGGTGTTTCTGTTTGGAGCAGGACAGACTACAGGTCAGTAGAGGTGTTTCTGTATGGAGCAGGACAGGCTACAGGTCAGTAGAGGTGTTTCTGTATGGAGCAGGACAGGCTACAGGTCAGTAGTGGTGTTTCTGTATGGAGCAGGACAGGCTACAGGTCAGTAGAGGTGTTTCTGTGTGGAGCAGGACAGGCTACAGGTCAGTAGAGGTGTTTCTGTGTGGAGCAGGACAGGCTACAGGTCAGTAGTGGTGTTTCTGTATGGAGCAGGACAGGCTACAGGTCAGTAGTGGTGTTTCTGTTTGGAGCAGGACAGACTACAGGTCAGTAGAGGTGTTTCTGTGTGGAGCAGGACAGGCTACAGGTCAGTAGAGGTGTTTCTGTGTGGAGCAGGACAGACTACAGGTCAGTAGAGGTGTTTCTGTTTGGAGCAGGACAGGCTACAGGTCAGTAGAGGTGTTTCTGTGTGGAGCAGGACAGACTACAGGTCAGTAGAGGTGTTTCTGTATGGAGCAGGACAGGCTACAGGTCAGTAGAGGTGTTTCTGTATGGAGCAGGACAGGCTACAGGTCAGTAGTGGTGTTTCTGTATGGAGCAGGACAGGCTACAGGTCAGTTGTGGTGTTTCTGTTTGGAGCAGGACAGACTACAGGTCAGTAGAGGTGTTTCTGTGTGGAGCAGGACAGGCTACAGGTCAGTAGAGGTGTTTCTGTGTGGAGCAGGACAGGCTACAGGTCAGTAGAGGTGTTTCTGTTTGGAGCAGGACAGGCTACAGGTCAGTAGAGGTGTTTATGTGTGGAGCAGGACAGGCTACAGGTCAGTAGAGGTGTTTCTGTTTGGATCAGGACAGACTACAGGTCAGTAGAGGTGTTTCTGTGTGGAGCAGGACAGACTACAGGTCAGTAGAGGTGTTTCTGTATGGAGCAGGACAGGCTACAGGTCAGTAGAGGTGTTTCTGTATGGAGCAGGACAGGCTACAGGTCAGTAGTGGTGTTTCTGTATGGAGCAGGACAGGCTACAGGTCAGTAGTGGTGTTTCTGTTTGGAGCAGGACAGACTACAGGTCAGTAGAGGTGTTTCTGTGTGGAGCAGGACAGGCTACAGGTCAGTAGAGGTGTTTCTGTGTGGAGCAGGACAGGCTACAGGTCAGTAGAGGTGTTTCTGTTTGGAGCAGGACAGACTACAGGTCAGTAGAGGTGTTTCTGTTTGGAGCAGGACAGGCTACAGGTCAGTAGAGGTGTTTCTGTGTGGAGCAGGACAGGTTACAGGTCAGTAGAGGTGTTTCTGTTTGGAGCAGGACAGGCTACAGGTCAGTAGAGGTGTTTCTGTTTGGAGCAGGACATGCTACAGGTCAGTAGAGGTGTTTCTGTTTGGAGCAGGACAGACTACAGGTCAGTAGAGGTGTTTCTGTTTGGAGCAGGACAGGCTACAGGTCAGTAGAGGTGTTTCTGTGTGGAGCAGGACAGGTTACAGGTCAGTAGAGGTGTTTCTGTTTGGAGCAGGACAGGCTACAGGTCAGTAGAGGTGTTTATGTTTGGAGCAGGACAGACTACAGGTCAGTAGAGGTGTTTCTGTTTGGAGCAGGACAGGCTACAGGTCAGTAGAGGTGTTTCTGTTTGGAGCAGGACAGGTTACAGGTCAGTAGAGGTGTTTCTGTTTGGAGCAGGACAGGCTACAGGTCAGTAGAGGTGTTTCTGTTTGGAGCAGGACAGACTACGGGTCAGTAGAGGTGTTTCTGTTTGGAGCAGGACAGGCTACAGGTCAGTAGAGGTGTTTCTGTGTGGAGCAGGACAGACTACAGGTCAGTAGAGGTGTTTCTGTTTGGAGCAGGACAGGCTACAGGTCAGTAGAGGTGTTTCTGTTTGGAGCAGGACAGGCTACAGGTCAGTAGAGGTGTTTCTGTTTGGAGCAGGACAGGCTACAGGTCAGTAGAGGTGTTTCTGTGTAGAGCAGGACAGACTACAGGTCAGTAGAGGTGTTTCTGTTTGGAGCAGGACAAACTACAGGTCAGTAGAGGTGTTTCTGTTTGGAGCAGGACAGGCTACAGGTCAGTAGAGGTGTTTCTGTGTGGAGCAGGACAGGCTACAGGTCAATAGAGGTGTTTCTGTATGGAGCACGACAGGCTACAGGTCAGTAGAGGTGTTTCTGTTTGGAGCAGGACAGACTACAGGTCAGTAGAGGTGTTTCTGTTTGGAGCAGGACAGACTACAGGTCAGTAGAGGTGTTTCTGTGTGGAGCAGGACAGACTACAGGTCAGTAGAGGTGTTTCTGTTTGGAGCAGGACAGACTACAGGTCAGTAGAGGTGTTTCTGTTTGGAGCAGGACAGGCTACAGGTCAGTAGAGGTGTTTCTGTGTGGAGCAGGACAGGCTACAGGTCAGTAGAGGTGTTTCTGTTTGGAGCAGGACAGGCTACAGGTCAGTAGAGGTGTTTCTGTATGGAGCAGGACAGGCTACAGGTCAGTAGAGGTGTTTCTGTGTGGAACAGGACAGGCTACAGGTCAGTAGAGGTGTTTCTGTGTGGAGCAGGACAGGCTACAGGTCAGTATAGGTGTTTCTGTGTGGAGCAGGACAGGCTACAGGTCAGTAGAGGTGTTTCTGTGTGGAGCAGGACAGACTACAGGTCAGTAGAGGTGTTTCTGTGTGGAGCAGGACAGGCTACAGGTCAGTAGAGGTGTTTCTGTGTGGAGCAGGACAGACTACAGGTCAGTAGAGGTGTTTCTGTTTGGAGCAGGACAGGCTACAGGTCAGTAGAGGTGTTTCTGTGTGGAGCAGGACAGACTACAGGTCAGTAGAGGTGTTTCTGTTTGGAGCAGGACAGGCTACAGGTCAGTAGAGGTGTTTCTGTTTGGAGCAGGACAGGCTACAGGTCAGTAGAGGTGTTTCTGTTTGGAGCAGGACAGGCTACAGGTCAGTAGAGGTGTTTCTGTGTAGAGCAGGACAGACTACAGGTCAGTAGAGGTGTTTCTGTTTGGAGCAGGACAAACTACAGGTCAGTAGAGGTGTTTCTGTTTGGAGCAGGACAGGCTACAGGTCAGTAGAGGTGTTTCTGTGTGGAGCAGGACAGGCTACAGGTCAATAGAGGTGTTTCTGTATGGAGCACGACAGGCTACAGGTCAGTAGAGGTGTTTCTGTTTGGAGCAGGACAGACTACAGGTCAGTAGAGGTGTTTCTGTTTGGAGCAGGACAGACTACAGGTCAGTAGAGGTGTTTCTGTATGGAGCAGGACAGGCTACAGGTCAGTAGAGGTGTTTCTGTATGGAGCAGGACAGGCTACAGGTCAGTAGTGGTGTTTCTGTATGGAGCAGGACAGGCTACAGGTCAGTAGAGGTGTTTCTGTGTGGAGCAGGACAGGCTACAGGTCAGTAGAGGTGTTTCTGTGTGGAGCAGGACAGGCTACAGGTCAGTAGTGGTGTTTCTGTATGGAGCAGGACAGGCTACAGGTCAGTAGTGGTGTTTCTGTTTGGAGCAGGACAGACTACAGGTCAGTAGAGGTGTTTCTGTGTGGAGCAGGACAGGCTACAGGTCAGTAGAGGTGTTTCTGTGTGGAGCAGGACAGACTACAGGTCAGTAGAGGTGTTTCTGTTTGGAGCAGGACAGGCTACAGGTCAGTAGAGGTGTTTCTGTGTGGAGCAGGACAGACTACAGGTCAGTAGAGGTGTTTCTGTATGGAGCAGGACAGGCTACAGGTCAGTAGAGGTGTTTCTGTATGGAGCAGGACAGGCTACAGGTCAGTAGTGGTGTTTCTGTATGGAGCAGGACAGGCTACAGGTCAGTTGTGGTGTTTCTGTTTGGAGCAGGACAGACTACAGGTCAGTAGAGGTGTTTCTGTGTGGAGCAGGACAGGCTACAGGTCAGTAGAGGTGTTTCTGTGTGGAGCAGGACAGGCTACAGGTCAGTAGAGGTGTTTCTGTTTGGAGCAGGACAGGCTACAGGTCAGTAGAGGTGTTTATGTGTGGAGCAGGACAGGCTACAGGTCAGTAGAGGTGTTTCTGTTTGGATCAGGACAGACTACAGGTCAGTAGAGGTGTTTCTGTGTGGAGCAGGACAGACTACAGGTCAGTAGAGGTGTTTCTGTATGGAGCAGGACAGGCTACAGGTCAGTAGAGGTGTTTCTGTATGGAGCAGGACAGGCTACAGGTCAGTAGTGGTGTTTCTGTATGGAGCAGGACAGGCTACAGGTCAGTAGTGGTGTTTCTGTTTGGAGCAGGACAGACTACAGGTCAGTAGAGGTGTTTCTTTGTGGAGCAGGACAGGCTACAGGTCAGTAGAGGTGTTTCTGTGTGGAGCAGGACAGGCTACAGGTCAGTAGAGGTGTTTCTGTTTGGAGCAGGACAGACTACAGGTCAGTAGAGGTGTTTCTGTTTGGAGCAGGACAGGCTACAGGTCAGTAGAGGTGTTTCTGTGTGGAGCAGGACAGGTTACAGGTCAGTAGAGGTGTTTCTGTTTGGAGCAGGACAGGCTACAGGTCAGTAGAGGTGTTTCTGTTTGGAGCAGGACATGCTACAGGTCAGTAGAGGTGTTTCTGTTTGGAGCAGGACAGACTACAGGTCAGTAGAGGTGTTTCTGTTTGGAGCAGGACAGGCTACAGGTCAGTAGAGGTGTTTCTGTGTGGAGCAGGACAGGTTACAGGTCAGTAGAGGTGTTTCTGTTTGGAGCAGGACAGGCTACAGGTCAGTAGAGGTGTTTATGTTTGGAGCAGGACAGACTACAGGTCAGTAGAGGTGTTTCTGTTTGGAGCAGGACAGGCTACAGGTCAGTAGAGGTGTTTCTGTTTGGAGCAGGACAGGTTACAGGTCAGTAGAGGTGTTTCTGTTTGGAGCAGGACAGGCTACAGGTCAGTAGAGGTGTTTCTGTTTGGAGCAGGACAGACTACGGGTCAGTAGAGGTGTTTCTGTTTGGAGCAGGACAGGCTACAGGTCAGTAGAGGTGTTTCTGTGTGGAGCAGGACAGACTACAGGTCAGTAGAGGTGTTTCTGTTTGGAGCAGGACAGGCTACAGGTCAGTAGAGGTGTTTCTGTTTGGAGCAGGACAGGCTACAGGTCAGTAGAGGTGTTTCTGTTTGGAGCAGGACAGGCTACAGGTCAGTAGAGGTGTTTCTGTGTAGAGCAGGACAGACTACAGGTCAGTAGAGGTGTTTCTGTTTGGAGCAGGACAAACTACAGGTCAGTAGAGGTGTTTCTGTTTGGAGCAGGACAGGCTACAGGTCAGTAGAGGTGTTTCTGTGTGGAGCAGGACAGGCTACAGGTCAATAGAGGTGTTTCTGTATGGAGCACGACAGGCTACAGGTCAGTAGAGGTGTTTCTGTTTGGAGCAGGACAGACTACAGGTCAGTAGAGGTGTTTCTGTTTGGAGCAGGACAGACTACAGGTCAGTAGAGGTGTTTCTGTGTGGAGCAGGACAGACTACAGGTCAGTAGAGGTGTTTCTGTTTGGAGCAGGACAGACTACAGGTCAGTAGAGGTGTTTCTGTTTGGAGCAGGACAGGCTACAGGTCAGTAGAGGTGTTTCTGTGTGGAGCAGGACAGGCTACAGGTCAGTAGAGGTGTTTCTGTTTGGAGCAGGACAGGCTACAGGTCAGTAGAGGTGTTTCTGTATGGAGCAGGACAGGCTACAGGTCAGTAGAGGTGTTTCTGTGTGGAACAGGACAGGCTACAGGTCAGTAGAGGTGTTTCTGTGTGGAGCAGGACAGGCTACAGGTCAGTATAGGTGTTTCTGTGTGGAGCAGGACAGGCTACAGGTCAGTAGAGGTGTTTCTGTGTGGAGCAGGACAGACTACAGGTCAGTAGAGGTGTTTCTGTGTGGAGCAGGACAGGCTACAGGTCAGTAGAGGTGTTTCTGTGTGGAGCAGGACAGACTACAGGTCAGTAGAGGTGTTTCTGTTTGGAGCAGGACAGGCTACAGGTCAGTAGAGGTGTTTCTGTGTGGAGCAGGACAGACTACAGGTCAGTAGAGGTGTTTCTGTTTGGAGCAGGACAGGCTACAGGTCAGTAGAGGTGTTTCTGTTTGGAGCAGGACAGGCTACAGGTCAGTAGAGGTGTTTCTGTTTGGAGCAGGACAGGCTACAGGTCAGTAGAGGTGTTTCTGTGTAGAGCAGGACAGACTACAGGTCAGTAGAGGTGTTTCTGTTTGGAGCAGGACAAACTACAGGTCAGTAGAGGTGTTTCTGTTTGGAGCAGGACAGGCTACAGGTCAGTAGAGGTGTTTCTGTGTGGAGCAGGACAGGCTACAGGTCAATAGAGGTGTTTCTGTATGGAGCACGACAGGCTACAGGTCAGTAGAGGTGTTTCTGTTTGGAGCAGGACAGACTACAGGTCAGTAGAGGTGTTTCTGTTTGGAGCAGGACAGACTACAGGTCAGTAGAGGTGTTTCTGTGTGGAGCAGGACAGACTACAGGTCAGTAGAGGTGTTTCTGTTTGGAGCAGGACAGGCTACAGGTCAGTAGAGGTGTTTCTGTGTGGAGCAGGACAGGCTACAGGTCAGTAGAGGTGTTTCTGTTTGGAGCAGGACAGGCTACAGGTCAGTAGAGGTGTTTCTGTATGGAGCAGGACAGGCTACAGGTCAGTAGAGGTGTTTCTGTGTGGAACAGGACAGGCTACAGGTCAGTAGAGGTGTTTCTGTGTGGAGCAGGACAGGCTACAGGTCAGTATAGGTGTTTCTGTGTGGAGCAGGACAGGCTACAGGTCAGTAGAGGTGTTTCTGTGTGGAGCAGGACAGACTACAGGTCAGTAGAGGTGTTTCTGTATGGAGCAGGACAGACTACAGGTCAGTAGAGGATTTTCTGTGTGGAGCAGTACAGGCTACAGGTCAGTAGAGGTGTTTCTGTGTGGAGCAGGACAGGCTACAGGTCAGTAGAGGTGTTTCTGTTTGGAGCAGGACAGGATACAGGTCAGTAGAGGTGTTTCTGTATGGAGCAGGACAGGCTACAGGTCAGTAGAGGTGTTTCTGTGTGGAGCAGGACAGGCTACAGGTCAGTAGAGGTGTTTCTGTGTGGAGCAGGACAGGCTACAGGTCAGTAGAGGTGTTTCTGTGTGGAGCAGGACAGGCTACAGGTCAGTAGAGGTGTTTCTGTGTGGAGCAGGACAGACTACAGGTCAGTAGAGGTGTTTCTGTTTGGAGCAGGACAGGCTACAGGTCAGTAGAGGTGTTTCTGTTTGGAGCAGGACAGACTACAGGTCAGTAGGACAGTCATCTCCTGCCTGTCATGTGTAGACATATTTTTGAAAATGTGGGCACAATCAGAATGTGGACAAGATCAGGACAAAGGATGCATGTTAGCGCCAGGTATAAACGAGAGTTCTGTCTCTCTATTGTTCTCTCAATTCAATTC